>NW_024729870.1:0-6642 GCF_018991925.1 Homarus americanus | reverse complement strand
TGTTGTGTGGGGGTGAGGGAAGGACTTGCAACATTGTGTAGGGGTGAGGGATGGACTTGGTATGTTGTGTAGGAGTGAGGGATGGACTTGGTATGT
This sequence comes from Homarus americanus, assembly GCF_018991925.1. Classification (NCBI taxonomy): domain Eukaryota; kingdom Metazoa; phylum Arthropoda; class Malacostraca; order Decapoda; family Nephropidae; genus Homarus; species Homarus americanus. The sequence goes on along the minus strand of NW_024729870.1, from coordinate 6,546 downwards.
TGTGTGGGATTGAGGAATGATCTTGTAGTATTGTGTAGGAGTGGGGGATGGACTTGGTAAGTTGTGTAGGAGTGAGAGAATTTCGTAGCAAATGCTCTATCTCATTCACCAGACTGAAAATGAAACACAAGTGTTTTATCTTTTGAGAGGGAGTTTTATAAGGAACTGAGTATATTTGATTGAGAGGTAATTACACAGCCTCTTCAGTAGGTAGGACTATATTTTATATATGTTCCTGTATGTAAACATTGTCTAGTATGTTATATATATTAATTTATAATAAGTATGTAATAAGCAAATCAGCTTAACGTTGTGCATTTGTTAGGTAAAATAGTATGGTAATTGGCGGCATGGTATCCACATTGTGTGGGTCACGGCAAGTGCAGGGAGGTAGACGAGTCTGGCTGGTGATAGTGTGTGGTACAAGTGTGGTACAATTGGTCTGGACTCAGGATATATATATATATATATATATATAGAGCAGCATATATATATATATATAGGATATATATATATATATATATATATATATATAGTTGTTGGTTATGCTATATATATATATATATATATATGGAGATAAGTGGTGTATACTTTTGTACTTTTCTAGTGTATGGTGAGGCTGAGGTTCGGGTTTGGGTTAATTTAGGCTGTGGTCATCTGTACTGTAGTTAAATTGTTCCTTTACTTGACCTTTGTTTGTGGTCTCTAACTTTATAATGCTAAGTTATGCATTTCGTGATTCATCTTCAACATGATACCTATATTTTGAGTTAATCTGAGGGTTATTATTGAGAATCTGATGGAGATAAAATAAGAGTCATTATAGTGTTTACCCTGCTTGTTGTTGTGACCACTCTTGTGACTTGACTAGTGGTAAGTTCTTGATAAAGAGGAGTGCTGGCATAACCGTATGAAGAAAGAGTGATTTTAATTCTTGTCGCCCTGCAATTTATATAAAACACTTTTTGATTAATAAAATTTTAATTTCACAGGTGTTAACAGAAAATACTACTCCAGGGAAGATTGAGGACCATAACTTGGTGTAAAAATGACGAGGCAACATCAAGATGGACAAGAGAAAAGATCAAGAGTACAGTAAAGGATGAACATTCTCTAAATAACTCAGTCTACCAAACATGACAGGAAGTTGTACTGTATATACAGTATGTAAGTGTTGGTTAAATACGTCCACATAAATACTAAAACAGATTATAACAGTGTGTTGAAATCTTATCTACTGAATACTGTAGAGATACTGTAGCACTGTAGGAGTGAGGAAAGAACAAGCAATATTATGTAAGAGTGAGGGACGGACATGCGGTGATGTGGAGGAGTGAGGAAAGGTTATGCGGTGTTGTGTAGGAGTGAGGGAAGGACTTCTAGTATTGTGTAGGAGTGAGGGAAGGACTTGCAGTGTTGTGTAGGAGTGAAATAAGGACTTGCAGGGTTGTGTAGGAGTGAGGGAAGGACTTGTAGTATTGTGTAGGAGTGAAAGAAGGTTTTGTAGTATTGTGTAGGAGTGAGGGAAGTGCTTCTAGTATTGTGTAGCAGTGAGGGAAGTACTTGCAATATTATGTAGGAGTGAGGGAAGGGCTTCTAGTATTGTATAGGAGTGAGGGAGGGACTTGCAGTGTTGTGTAGGAGTGAAAGAAGGACTTGCAAGATTGTGTAGGAATGAGGGAGGACTTGTAGGGTTGTGTAAGAGTGAGGGAAGTTCTTGTAGTAATGTGTAGGTCTGCAGGGAAGGACTTGCAGGGTTGTGTAGGAGTGTAGGAAGGACATGCAGGGTTGTGTAGGAGTGAAAGAAGGACTTGTAGTTTTGTGCAGGAATGAAGGAAGGACTTGTAGTATTGTGTAGAAGTGAGGGAAGTACTTCTAGTATTGTGTAGGAGTGAGGGAAGTACTTGTTGTGTTGTGCAGAAATGAGGGAAGGACTTCTAGTAATGTGTAGGAGTGAGGGAAGGACTTGCAGTGTATAGGAGTGAGGAAAGGACTTGCAGGGTTGTGTAGGAGTGATGGAAGGACTTGTAGTATTGTAAAGGAGTTAGGGAAGGACTTGGAGTATTGTGTAGGAGTGAGGGAAGGATTTGTAGTATTGTGTAGGAGTGAGGGAAGTACTTGTACTGTTGTGTAGGAGTTAAGGAAGGACATGCAGGGTTGTGTATTAGTGAGGGAAGGACTTGCTGGGTTGTGTAGGAGTGAGGGAAGGACGTGCAGGATTGTGTAGGAGTGAGGGAAGGACTTGCAGGGTTGTGTAGGAGTGAGGGAAGGACTTGCAGGGTTGTGTAGGAGTGAGGGAAGGACTTGCAATGTTGTGTAGGAGTGAGGGAAGGACTTGCCCTGTTGTGTATGAGTGAGGGAAGGACATTCACTGTTGTGTAAGAGTGAAAGAAGGACTTGCAGGGTTGGTTAGGAGATAAGGAAGGACATCCAGGGTTGAGTAGGAGTGAGGGAAAGATTTGCACGGTTGTGTTGGAGTGAGGGAAGGACTTACCCTGTTGAGTAGGAGTGAGGGAAGGACTTGCAGAGTTTTGTAGGAGTGAGGGAAGGACTTGCAGGGTTGTGTAGGAGTGAGTTAAGGACTTGCATTGTTGTGTAGGAGTGAGGGAAGGACTTGCAATGTTGTGTAGGAGTGAGGGAAGGACTTGCCCTGTTGTGTAGGAGTGATGGAAGGACTTTAGTGTGGTGTAGGAGTGAGAGAAGGACTTGTAGTGTTGTGTATCAGTGAGGGAAGGACTTGTAGTTTTGTGTAGGACTGAGGGAAGGACTTGTAGTTTTGTGTTGGGGTGCGGAAAGGACTTGTAATATTGTGTATGAGTGAGGGAAGGATTTGTAGTATTGTGAAGGAGTGAGGGAAGGACTTGCAGTATTGTGTATGAGTGAGGGAAGGATTTGTAGTATTGTGTAGGAGTGAGGGAAGGACTTGTAGTTTTGTGTAGGAGTGAGGGAAGGACTTGTAGTATTGTGTAGGAGTGAGTGAAGGACTTGCAGTGTGGTGTAGGAGTGAGGGAAGGACTTGTAGTATTGTGTAGGAGTGAGGGAAGGACTTGTGAGCGTGTGTGTGTAGGGTGGGGACATGATGATAATGTAGGAGTGAGGGAAGGACTTGTAGTGTTGTGTAGGAGTGAGGGAAGGATTTGTAGTGTTGTGTAGGAGTGAGGGAAGGACTTGCAGGGTTGGTTAGGAGTTAAGGAAGGACATCCAGGGTTGATTAGGAGTGAGAGAAGGACTTGCAGGGTTGTGTAGGAGTGAGGGAAGGACTTGCAGGGTTGTGTAGGAGTTAAGGAAGGACATCCAGGGTTGAGTAGGAGTGAGGGAAGGACTTGCAGGGTTGTGTAGGAGTGAAGGAAGGACTTGCAGGGTTGTGTAGGAGTGAGGGAAGGACTTGCAGGGTTGTGTAGGAGTGAGGGAAGGACTTGCAGGGTTGTGTAGGAGTGAGGGAAGGACTTGCAGGGTTGTGTAGGAGTGAGGGAAGGACTTGCAATGTTGTGTAGGAGTGAGGGAAGGACTTGCCCTGTTGTGTAGGAGTGATGGAAGGACTTTAGTGTGGTGTAGGAGTGAGAGAAGGACTTGTAGTGTTGTGTATCAGTGAGGGAAGGACTTGTAGTTTTGTGTAGGACTGAGGGAAGGACTTGTAGTTTTGTGTTGGGGTGCGGAAAGGACTTGTAATATTGTGTATGAGTGAGGGAAGGATTTGTAGTATTGTGAAGGAGTGAGGGAAGGACTTGCAGTATTGTGTATGAGTGAGGGAAGGATTTGTAGTATTGTGTAGGAGTGAGGGAAGGACTTGTAGTTTTGTGTAGGAGTGAGGGAAGGACTTGTAGTATTGTGTAGGAGTGAGGGAAGGACTTGCAGTGTGGTGTAGGAGTGAGGGAAGGACTTGTAGTATTGTGTAGGAGTGAGGGAAGGACTTGTAGTATTGTGTAGGAGTGAGGGAAGGACTTGTAGTTTTGTGTAGGAGATAGGGATGGACTTGTAGTTTTGTGTAGGAGTGAGGGAAGGACTTGTAGTTTTGTATAGGAATTAGGGAAGGACTTGTAGTTCTGTGTTGGAGTGAGGGAAGGACTTGTAGCATTGTGTAGGAGTGAGGGAAGGACTTGTAGTATTGTGTAGGAGTGAGGGAAGGACTTGTAGCATTGTGTAGGAGTGAGGGAAGGACTTGCAGTGTGGTGTAGGAGTAAGGGAAGGACTTGTAGTATTGTGTAGGAGTGAGGGAAGGACTTGTAGTATTGTGTAGGCGTGAGGGATAGACTTGTTATGTTGTGTAGGAGTGAAAGAAGGACTTCTAGTATTGTGTAGGGGTGAGGGAACGACTTGTAGTATTGTGTAGGAGTGAGGGAAGGACTTGTAGTATTGTGTAGGAGTGAGGGAAGGACTTGTAGTATTGTGTAGGAGTGAGGGAAGGACTTGTAGTATTGTGTAGGAGTGAGGGAAGGACTTGTAGTATTGTAGGAGTGAGGGAAGGACTTGTAGTATTGTAGGAGTAGGAAGCAAATTTGTAGTATTGTGTAGGAGTGAGGGTAGTATTGTGTAGGAGTGAGGGAAGGACTTGTAGTATTGTGTAGGAGTGAGGGAAGGACTTGTAGTATTGTTTAGGAGTGACGGAAGGACTTGTAGTATTGTGTGGGAGTGAGGGAAGGACTTGGTATGTTGTGTGGGAGTGAGGGATGAACTTAGTATGTCGTGTAGGAGTGAGAGAAGGACTTGTAGTATTATGTAGGAGTTAGGGATGGACTTGTACTATTATGTAGGAGTTAGGGATGAACTTGGTATGTCGTGTAGGAGTGAGAGAAGGACTTGTAGTATTATGTAGGAGTTAGGGATGAACTTGGTATGTTGTGTGGGAATGAGGGAAGGACGTGCATTATTGTGTAGGAGTGAGAGATGGTCTTGGTATGTTGTGTAGGAGTGAGAGAATTTCGTAGCAAATGCTCTATCACATTCACCAGACTGAAAATAAAACACAAGTGTTTTATCTTTGGGGAGGGAGTTTTGTAAGGCACTGAATATATTTGATTGAGAGGTAATTACACTGCTTCTTCAGTAGGTAGGACTATATTTTATATATGTTCCTGTATGTAAACATTGTCTAGTATGTTATGTATATTAATTTATAATAAGTATGTAATAAGTAAATCAGCTTAACGTTGTGTATTTGTTAGGTAAAATATTATGGTAATTGGCGGCATGGTATCCACATTGTACGGGTCACGGCAAGTGCAGGGAGGTAGACGAGCCTGGCTGGTGATATTGTGTGGTGCAAGTGTGGTACAATTGGTCTGGACTCAGGATATATTTATATGGAGATAAGTGGTGTATACTTTTGTACTTTTCTAGTGTATAGTGAGGCTGAGGTTCGGGTTTGGGTTAATTTAGGCTGTGGTATCTGTACTGTACTTAAATTGTTCCTTTACTTGACCTTTGTTTGTGGTCTCTTAACTTTATAAAGCTAAGTTAGGCATTTCATGATTCATCTTCAACATTATACCTATATTTTGAGTTAATCTGAGGGTTATTATTGAGAATCTGGTGGAGATAATATAAGAGTCATTATAGTGTTTACCCTGCTTGTTGTTATGACCACTCGTGTGACTTGTGACTTGACTAGTGGTAAATTCTTGATAAAGAGGAGTGCTGGCATAACAGTATGAAGAAAGAGTGATTTTAATTCTTGTCGCCCTGCAATATATACAAAAACAACTATTTTCGGTTAATAAAATTTTAATTTCACAGGTATAAACAGAAAATACTACTCCAGGGAGGATGAGGACCATAACTTGGTGTACAGATGACGAGGCAACATCAAGATGGACAAGAGAAACGATCAAGAGTACAGTGAAGGATGAACATTCTCTAAATAACTCAGTCTACCAAACATGACAGGAAGTTGTATTGTATATATGTAAGTGTTGGTTAAATACTTCCACATAAATACTAAAACAGATTATAACAGTGTGTTGAAATCTTATCTACTGACTACTGTAGAGATACTGTAGCACTGTAGGAGTGAGGAAAGAACAAGTAATATTATGTAAGAGTGAGGGAAGGACATGAGGTGATATGTAGGAGTGAGGGAAGGACTTGCAGGGTGGTGCAGGAGTGAGGGAAGGACATGAAGTGTTGTGTAGGAGTGAGGGAAGGACGTGAAGTGTTGTGTAGGAGTGAGGGAAGGACATGAAGTGTTGTGTCTGAGTGAGGGAAGGACGTGAAGTGATGTGTAGGAGTGAGGGAAGGACTTGCAGGGTTGTGTAGGAGTGAGGGAAGAACTTTTAGTATTGTGTAGGAGTGAGAGAAGGACATGCGGTGTTGTGTAGGAGTGAGGGAAGGACATGAAGTGTTGTGTAGGAGTGAGGAAAGGACGTGAAGTGATGTGTAGGAGTGAGGGAAGGACGTGCAGGGTTGTGTAGAAATGAGGGAAGGACTTGCAGGGTTGTGTAGGAGTAAGGGAAGAACTTTTAGTATTGTGTAGGAGTGAGAGAAGGACATGCGGTGTTGTGTAGGAGTGAGGAAAAGACATGAAGTGATGTGTAGGAGTGAGGGAAGGAC
>NW_024729869.1:0-26311 GCF_018991925.1 Homarus americanus | reverse complement strand
AGAAGCCATGCATTGCCATATTCCCATGTATTACCTCCGATACCCCAGGCACACCTCTGATACCCCAGGCACACCTCTGACACTCCCAGGTCCGCCTGACACTCCCTGTTACAACTCCGACACTCCTGGTGCCCTCTGACACCCCAGCACACCTCCGACACTCCGGTGCACACCTGACACTCCCAGGCACACTTCACACCCCAGGCACACCTGACATTCCCTGGCACACCGCTGACACCCCAGGCACACCTGACACTCCAGGCACACCTCTGAGACTTGCAAGTGTTATCTCTGACACCCCGGGTACACCTCTGACACTCCAGGTACACCTCTGGACACCAGGTACAATTCCTGGACACCCAGGCACCATTGACACCAGGTACTTCTCTGTCACTCCCTGATACACCTCAACACTCCCAGGCACGCTGACACCCCAAGCACACTGCTGACACTGCCAGTTACACCTCAGACACTGCCAGGTACACCTCCAGACACTACCAGGTACACCTCAGACACTGCCAGTTACACCCCAGACACTGCCAGGCACACCCTGACAGTCCCAGGTACACCTCTGACACTTCCAGGCACACCTTTGACATTCCCAGGTACACCTCTGACACCCCAGGCACTAACCTTGACACCCCAGGCACAACTGGACACTCCCAGGCATACCTGACACACACTGGCACACCTTGACACTCCCAGGAACCCACTGACATTCCCTCGTACACCTATGCCACCCCAGGCCACCGCTGACACTGCCAGGTACCTCTGACACCCCAGGCACACCCCAGACACCCCAGGCACACCCTCACACCCCAGGCACACCTCCGACACTCCCAGTACACTGCTGACACTGACAGTTACACCTCAGACACTGCCGCACACCAGACACTGCCGGCACACCCCAGACCTCCCAGGCACACCAGACACCCAAGTGACACCCAAGCACCCTGACACTCTAGCACACCTCTGACACTCCCTGGCACACCTAGACATTCTCAGGTACACCGCTGACACCCCAGGTACACCTCTGACACCCCAAGCACACCTCTGCACTCCCAGATTACACTGACATTCCCGGTACACCTCCGACTCTCCCGTACACTTCACACTTGCACACCTCTGACACTGGCACACCGCGACACTAGTACACCTCTACACCCCAGGCACACCCCTGACACCCCAGGTACACCTCTGACACTCCCAGGTACACCCTCTAACACACCAAGGCACACCCTGACACCCCAGGCACACCTGGACACTGCCAGGTACACCTTGACAACCTAGGCACCCAGACACCCCAGTACACCTGACACCCCAGGCACACCCTCACACCCCAGGCACCTCCGATATTCCCAGGCACACCTCCCATATTCCCAGGTGCACCACTGACTACCCAGGTACACCTTCATACCCCAGGTACCACTGACACCCTCTGGCACACCTCTGACACTCCAGGCACATCTCTGATACTCCCATGCACACCTCTGACACTCCAGGCACACCTCTGACCTCCCCAGGCACACCCAGACACCCTAGGTACAACCCCACACTGCAGGTACACCCCACACTCCCAGGCACTCCTGTGACACCCCTGGCACGTCTCTGACACCTCCAGGCACACCCCTGATACGCCCAGGCACACCCCAGACACCCCAGGCACACCCTCAGACACCCCACACCTCAGACACCCCAGGCACACCCCAGATACTCCCAGGCACACCCCAGACACGCCCAGGCACACCTCCGACACTCCGGTGGCACACCTCTGACATTCCCAGGCACACCTCTGACACTCCCAGGTACACCTCTGACACTCCCAGGTACCCACTGACATTCACTGGCACACCCTGACACCCTATGCACACGTCCGACACCCAGACACACTCTGACACTCCCAGGTACATTCTGACACCCTGCACACCCCAACACCCCAGGCACACATCTGACACCCAGGAACACCCCTGACACCCAGGCACACCTCTGGACACTCCCACGCACACCTCTGACACTCCAAGGTACACCTCTGACACCCCAGGTACACCTCTGACACTCCCTAGGTACTCCACTGCCGTTCCCCTGGGGACACCTCCACACTGCCAGGTACACCTTGATAATCCCAGGTACCCTGACACCCCAGGTACACCTCCGACACTCCCCAGGCACACCTCTGACACTCCCAGGCACACCTGATATCTCCAGGTCACTTGATATTCCCAGGCACCTCTGATACTCCAGGTACACCTTTGAGACTCGTACCCACTGACACCCTGGTACACTCCCTGATCCTGCCACACCTCCGAGACTCTACTTACACACTTGCACCCCCAGTTACACCTCCGATACTCCCAGGTACACCTCTGACACTCCCAGGAACTCCTCTGACACCCCTGGTTCAACTCTGAGACTCTGGTGCACCTCTGACAACTCCCTGGTACACCCCAGATATTCTCAGGCACACCTCCGATACTCCCAGGTACACCCTGATACCCCAGGCACCCTCTGACACTCCCAGGTCTGCCTGACACCCTGGTGCACAACCTGACACCCCCAGGCACACCTCTGACACTCAGAACTTCTCTGTCACCCCTGATACAATTCTAACACCTCCCAGGTGCACCGCTGACACTCCCCAGGTACACCTGACACTGCCAATTACACTGATAATTCCAGGCACTCCTGTGACACCTTGCACACCTCCGACACCCCACAGTACAACCTTGACACTCCAATTACACCGCTGTCACTGCCAGTCACACCTGAGACACTGCCAGGCACCTAAACACTGCCAGGTACACCTCAGACACTCCCCAGGCACACCTCAGACACTCCAAGGTGCACCCCTGACACTCCCAAGTGCAACCTGACACGACTAGGCACACTCTGACACCCCTGGTACACCCCAGACACCCCAGGCACACCGCTGACAATCCCAGGCACACCTCTGACACTCCCAAGTACACTCCTGACACTCCCAGGCACACCTCCGACACTCCCACGCACACCTCACACACCCCAGGCACATCTCACACCCCAGGCACACCTGACACTCCCAGGCACACCTGCTGACACACCCAGGTACACCTCTGACACTCCCAGGCACACCTTGACATTCCCAGGCACACCTCTGACACCTCAGGTACACCTTGACATTCCCAGGCACACTCCTGACACTCCCAGGCATACCCATGACACTCCCCAGGCACACCTCCGACACTCCCAGGCACACTGACACCCCAGGAACACCTCACACTGCAGGTACACCTCCCCTGCCCCACTCCACTGACACTCCCAGGTACCTCTGACACGCCCAGGAACACCTCCGACACTCCCCAGGCACACCCGCTGACACACCCGGGTACACCCCTGGACACCCCAGCACACCTTGACATCTCTGCACACCTCCTGACACCCCAGGCACACCTTGACACTCCCAGGTACACCCGTGACACCCCAGGATACCCATGACACCCCAGGCACACCTCCTGACATTCCCAGTCATGACCTCCTGAGACTGTTGCACTCTGACACCCCAGGCACACCTCTGACACTCCCACATCTCTGACACTCCTGGTACACCTCTGACACTCTAGGTACACTCTGACCCTCCTGTACACCCCACAGACACCCAGGTACACTCCACACACCGCAGGTACATCTCCTCACCCCAGGCACTCCCAGACACTCCTGGCACGTCTCTGACACCCCAGGCACACCCCAGACACCCCAGGCACACCAGATACCCCAGGCACACCTCAGACACCCCAGGCACACCCATGACCTCCCAGGCACACCCCAGACATCCCGGGCACAACTCACTGCACACACCCCCACACTCCCCCAGGTACTCCTGTGTTACTTCCCTGTATGTCTCTGACACCCCAGGTGCACACCTCAGACACCCCTGCACACCGCAGATACTTCTGCACACCCCAGATACTCCCAGGTACACCTGACACCTGGTACACCTCTGACACCCCAGGTACACCTGACACCCCAGGCACACCCTTACACCTGCACTCCACTGACATTCACTTGTACACCTCTGACACTCCTAGACACACGTCCGACACCCCCAGATAATTCTGACACTCCCAGGTACATCCTGACACTTAGGTACACCTCTGACACTCCCAGTCACACCTCCGATACTCCCAGGTACACCTCTGTCATTCCCAGGAACCTCTGACACTCGCCCTGGTTCAACCTTGAGACTCTAGGCACACTCTGACAACCTGGCACACCCTCAGACATTCTGGTGCCACCTGATAAATTCCAGGCACACCCTGATAATTCCTAGGCACACCTCTGACATCTCCAGGTCTGCCTCCTGACACCTGTCAACCCTGACACCTGTGCACACCCAGACACCTAAGGCACACCTCACACTCCAAGGCACACTGACACTCCGGTGCACACCCTGACACCCTAGGTACACCTCTGACACTTCCAGGCACACCTCTGACACTGCCAGCACACCGCTGACACCAGGTACACCCTGACACTCCATGTATACCTCTGACACTCCCAGGCACACCCCTCTGACACTCCCAGGTGCCACCTCTCTGACACTCCCAGGTACACCTCTGACACTCCCAGGTACACCTCTGACACTCCCCGGTACACCTCTGACAATCCTAGGTACCTCTGCTCACCCCCTTGATACCATTCTAACACCCAGGTGCACCGCTGACACCCCAGGTACACCCTGACACTGCCATACAATCTTGATAATCCCAGGTACTCCTGTTAACTTGCCAGGTACACCTCCGACACTCCCAGGCACAACTCTGACACTCCAATTACACCGCTGTCACTGCTAGTCACACATGAGACACTGCTAGGTTAACCTCAGACACTTGCCCCAGACACCCCAGGTGCACCCTCAGCACCCAAGGCACCCTGACACCCCAAGTGCAACTTCTGACATGCCTAGGTACACCTCTGACACCCTTGGTACACCTTGACACTCCCAGTACACTGTTGGACACCCCAGGTACACCTCTGACACCCAAGTACACCTCTGACACTCCCAGGCACCTGACACCTCTACAGGCACACCTCCTGACACCCAGCACACTCTCACACCCTAGGTACACCTGACACCCCAGGCACCCAGAGACCCCTGGCATTGCCCTTGACACCCCAGGCACACCTGGGAGCACCCCAGGCACACCTCAGACACCCCTGTTAGGACATCTCGACAATTCCCAGGCCATCTCTGACACCCCAGGCACACCTCTGACCTCCCAGGCACACCAGACACCTTTGTGTACAAATCCCACACACTGCAGGCACACCCCCACACTCCCAGGTACCCCAGACACTCCCCTGGCACGTCCTGGACACCTGCACACCCCTGTGACACCCCAGGCACACCCCAGACACCCTGCAGGCGGCCACCTCAGATACTCCCCAGGCACACCCCTGACACACTCCCAGGAACCTCTGACACTCCTGTCTGAACTCTGAGACCTGAGGCACACCTCATACAACCTGGTACACCCTGCAGATATTCCCAGGTACACTCCGACAATTCCCCAGCCAACCTCCCCAGACACTCTGTGCACACCCCAGACACTGTGCACACACCGGCGACCCCAGGCACAATCTCACACCCCTAGGCACAACCCACACACTGCAGGCACACCTCACACCCCAGGTACCCAGACACCCCCTGGCAATCTCTGACACCCCCTGTGTGCACACCCCCAGACACTCCCAGGCACACCAGAACACTCCAAGGTGACACCTGCGCACCTCTGACACTCCTAGCACACCCTGACACTCCCAGTGCTTACCCTTGAGACATTCTCAGGTACACTGCTGACACTCCCAGGCATACCCTGACACTCCCAAGTACACCTCTGGATAATTCCCAGATCATACTCTCCGACATTCCCCGGTACACTCCTGACTTCTCCCAGGTGTACACTTCTCAATTCCCAGGTACAATTCCCTGACACTCCCAGGCACACTGCTGATAATTTGGCACACCTCATTAATTCTGGTGCCAACTTCTGACACTCCAGCAATACCTCTGACACCCCAGGCACACTTTATGACACCAAGGTACCTCTGACACTCCCAGGTACACATGGACACCGCCAGGCATGCTTTGACAATCCCAGGCACCCTGTGACACTCTAAGCACACCTCTGACACCTAGGTAATTCTCTGACACTCTGTGTACACTCTGATATTCTGCAGTCATGTATATTCCCAGGTACACCATCTGATAATTCCCAAGGCATACCTTTCATACTCCAGGTACTCCACTGACACCCATGTACACTCTGAGATTCCCAGGTACATCTCTGATAATTCCCATGTACACTCTGACACTCCCAGGTACACCTCTGACCTAGGCATCCCCAGACACCCTTGTAAAAAATCTCACACTGCAGGGTACATTCCCTATGTTCCAGGTACTCCTTGACACTTCACATTATGTCTCTGACACTCTAGGCACACCTCAGATACCTTGTCTGGTGCATATATCCAGATAATTGCAGTAAGAACATCAGACACTTGCACACTCTATGAGATAATTCCCAGGCATACCCCTAGATATGCTCAGTATAATTTGATGCTCCCAGGCTCCTCGACATTCTCAGGTACACCTTGACACCTAGTACACTTCTGGACACCCCAGGTACTCACTGATATTCATGGTCACCTGGAGACTCCTGTGCCACGTCCGACACTCCCAGATACACTTGTAATTCTAGTACATCTCTGACACCTATGCACACCCCAACTCTTGGTGCACATCTGACACCCCAGGCACACTCTGACACTCTAGTCACTTGGGACACCTATTGCACACCTGACACTCAAGGTACACTCTGACACCCCAGGTACACCTCTGAATTCCCTGGCACCACTGACGTCTCAGACACCTCACACTGCCAGGTAAACCTTTTGATAATCCTGGCACTCCTGTGACACTCCCATGCCACCTGACACTCCCAGGCACCCTCTGACAATCCCAGGTACACTGATATTCCCAGGCACACTTGAGATTCTGTGTACTTTGATACTCCCAGGTACACCTTGACTGTACCCACTGACACTCCCCTGGTAAACCTCTGACATTCCCAGTTGCTAACTTATGATTCCCACTTGACACTCTGACATCTCAGTTACATTTCTGGGTGATTTGTGCACCTCTGACACTAGGAACCTCTGACACTCCTGGTTCAACTCTGAGACCTATGTAGTTCTCTGACAACTTTGTACACCTCAGATATTCTCAGGTACCTGATACTGACAGTGTGGTACACCTCTGATACCCCAGGCACAACTCTTTGACACTCCCAGGTATGCCCTCTACACTCCAGGCACAATGACACTTGGTGTGTCATCTCCCACACTCCTAGGTACCTCTGTCACCCCTGGGATGTTGGACTTAACACTCCTAGGTGCACTGCTGACACTTGGTACACCTGATTATCAATTATACCTTGATAATCCTATGGCACTTGCACCCCAGGTAGATTCTTGGTGGTACAACTCTGACATTCCCAATTCACACGCAGTCCACCTGAGACACTGCCCAGGCACACTTAAACACTGCCAGGTACACCTCAGACACTCCTTGGTGGCACACCAGATAATCTGGTGCACTTGAGACTCCAAGTGCAACCTTGACACGACTAGGCACACTCTGCACCTGGTACAGCCCCTGTGACTCCCTGGCACCTGCTGACAATCCAGGTGCACTCTGACACTCCCAAGTACCTCTGACACTCCTGGTACACCTCCACATTCCCAGGCCACCTGACACTCCCCAGGCACACTTCTCACACTCCCAGGGGTGCACACCTGGACACTCCCAGGCAAACTAGTTGACATAAGGTACACCCTTACACTCCCAGTCACCTTGAGATTCCCAGGCACTTTTGAGGCTCCTGGCCACCTTGACACTCCCAGGTACACCTGTACACCTTGTGTATCGGTGACACCTGCAGGTACACTTGACACTTTTGTACACCTGACACTCAGTATTTCTGCAATTTGTGCTAATCTCACACTCTATGGTACTCCACTGGACACTCCTAGGTACTCTCTGACATGCTCCAGGAGACAATCTGCAGGCACGCTTGATACACAGGCAGCACCCTCTGACACTCCCCAGGTACCTTGACATTCCTTCTAGGCATGGCTTGACACCCCAGGCACACCTTGACACTCCCTGGTACACCTGAGACTCCCAGGCATACCCATGACACTCCCAGGTACACCCCTTGACATTTGAAGCTCACCTCCGGAGACTCTGTGCCACACTCTGGAGTCCCCAGGTACACCTCTTGAACCTGGTGACATCTGATACCCCAGGTAAATCTCTGACACTCCCCAGGGACACCTCTGATCCTCCCAGGCACTTGAGACCCTAGGTGCAACCACACACTGCAGGTACACCTCACACTCCCCAGGTACCCCTGACACACTCCCTGGCACAGCCCTGCACTCCTGGTGCACACACCCCAGACACCCCAGGCACACCCTCAGACACCCCAGGCACACCCCTCAGACACTCCAGGCACACCCATGACCCTCCCCAGGCACACCCCAGACATTCCCTAGGCACAACCACCTGGGCAGGCACACCCCACACCCCACAGGCACTCCTGTGTTACCCCTGGCATGTCTCTGACACTTGGCACACCCCAGACACTCCCACACCGCAGATACCCCAGGCACACCCCACAATTCCCAGCACACCTCCACACTCCCAGAGTACACTTGACACTCCCAGTACACCTCTGACACTTGGTACACCTCTGGACACTCCCAGGCACCCACTGACATTCACTTGTACACTGACACTCCTAGATACACGTCCGACACTCCCAGATTACACCTCTGACACTTTGGTGGCCATCTCTGACACTCCTGTAAGTACACCTCTGACACTCTGAAGTTACACCCTCCGATACTCCCAAGTAGGCACACTCCTGTCACCCCAGGAACTCTTCTGACACGCCCTGGTTCAACCTCTGAGACTCCCAGGCACACTTCTGACAACCTGCACACTTAGATATTCCCAGGCACACCTCCGATACCCAGAGCCACCCCACACCCCAGGCACACTCTGACACTCCCCAGGTTCGCCTGACACCCCAGGCACAACCCGACACCTGCACACCCCAGACCCCTGCACACTCTCACATCCCCAGGCACACTGACTAACTCAGGCACACCCTGACACCTGCACACCCCAGACACACTTGCACACCCCTGACACTGCCAGGCACACCGCCGACACTGCTGGTGGCACACCTCTGACACCCATGGCTCTCTGACACTCCCAGGCACCTCTGACACTCCCAGTGCACACCTCTGATTAATTCCCAGGTACATTCCCTGACACTCCCAGGCACACCTCTGACACTCTGCACACCTCTGACAACCTAGGTACCTCTGGTCACTCCCCTGATACAATTCTAACACCCCAGGTGCACTGCTGAGCACCCTGAGGCACACCCTGACACTGCCACTCACACTCCCTTGATAATCCCAGGCACTCCCAGACACTCCCCAGGCACACCTGACACCTGTGCACAACTCTGACACTCCCTAATTACACTGTTGTCACTGCCAGTTACACATGAGAGCACACCCCTGACTCTCCCAGGCACACTGCTGACACTTCTGGTGCCACCTCCGACACCCCAGGCACACCCCAGACACCCCTGCAAAGCACCTCAGACACCCCAGGCACACCTCTGACACCCCAGGCACACCGCTGACACTGCCAGGCACACCTCCCCACACCCATGCACACCCGACACCCCAGGCACACCCCTGACACTCCCAGGCACTCCACTGACACCCCTGGCACAACTCTGACACCCCAGGCACACCTCTGACACCCCAGGACACCTTGACACCTCTGCCACACCTCAACACCCCAGGCACACCTGAGACACTCCCAGGCACACTTCTCACACTCCCCAGGCACAACCCGACACTCCCAGGCACACCTCTCTGACACTCCTGCACACCTCTGACACTCCCAGGCACACCTCTGACACTCCCGGGCACCTGAGACTCTCAGGCACACTGTGACACCCAGGCATACCCTGACACTCCCAGGCACACCTCTGACACTTCCCAGGTACACCTCTGACATTCCCCGGTACACCCTGACACTCCCAGGTACACCTCTGAATCCCATGCACACCTCTGACACTCCCAGGCACACCTCTGACACTCGGCACACCTCTTACACCCTGGGGTACACCTCTGACACCCCAGTTACACCTCTGACACCCCAGGCACACCTCTGCACACCAAGGTACACCTCTGACACTCCCCAGGCACACCCTGACACTGCCAGGCACACTTTGACAATCCCAGGCACCCTAGACACCCCAAGCACACCTCCTGACACCCAGGCACACCTCTGACACTCCCCAGGCACACCTCCGATATTCTGCAGGCACACCTCCCATATTCCCAGGCACACCACTGATACTTCCAGGCACACCTTCATACCCCAGGCACTCCACTGACACCCCTGGTACACTCTGACACTCCCAGGCACATCTCTGATACCCCATGTACACCTCTGACACTCCCAGGCACACCTCTGACCTCCCCAGGCACACCCCAGACACCCTAGGTACAACTCTTACACCGCAGGCACACCTCCTCACACCCCAGGCACTCCCAGACACCCCTGGCACGTCTCTGACACCCCAGGCACACCCCAGACACCCAGGCACACCCCAGACACTCTGGGCACACCTCAGACACTCCCAGGCACACCCTCTGACACCGTACACCCCAGGATCCCAGGCACACCCCAGACACCGCCCAGGCACACCTGACACTCCCAGGCACACCTCTGACATTCCCAGGCACACCCTGACACTCCCAGGCACACCTCTGACACTCCCCAGGCACTCCACTGACATTCACTGGCACACTTGACACTCCTGTGTACACGTCCGGTAATCCCAGATACACTCTGACAATTTGGTGTATCTCTGACACTTGGGTACACCCCAACACTCGGCACACATCTGACACCCCAGGCACACTCTGACACTCTAGTACACCTCTGACTCCCATGCACACCTGACACTCACAGGTACACCTCTGACACTCCCAGGCACACCTCTGACACCCTGGCACTCCACTGCCGTCTCGGACACCTCTCACTGCCAGGCACACCTTTTGATGATCCCAGGCACTCCTGGACACTCCCAGGCGGCCTGACACCCCCAGGCACACCTCTGACACCCCAGGCACACCTGATATTCCCAGGCACACTTCCGATATTCGAGGCACTCTGATACTCCCAGGTACACCTTGAGACTGTACTCCACTGACACCCCTGGCACACCTCTGACATTCCCAGTTACAACTTAGACTCCCACCACACCCTGACACTCCGAGTTACACCTCCTGATACTCGGCACACCTCTGACACTCCCCAGGAACCTCTGGCACTCCTGGTTCAACTCTGAGACCTGTGGCACACCTCACAACCCTGCACACCTCAGATATTCTCAGGTACACCTGATAATTCCAGGTACACCTCTGATACCCCAGGCACATCTCTTGACACTCCCAGGTTTGGCTTGGACACTGCAGGCACACCCGACTTGGTACACCTCTGACACTCCTAGGAACCTCTGTCACCCTTGATACACTAACACTCCCAGGTGCACCGTTGACACTCTGTGCACACCTGACTAATTACATTACCTTGATAATCCCAGGTACTCCTGTGACACCCCAGGCACACCTCCGACACTCCCAGGCACAACTCTGACACTCCCAATTCACACTGCTGTCAGTCACACCTGAGACACTGCCAGGCACACTCAAACACTGCCAGGCACACCTCAGACACTCCTGGTCACACCTCAGACACCCATGTGCACTCTGACACTCCCAAGTGAACCTGACACGACTAGGCACACCTCTGACACCTGGTACACCCCAGACACTCCCAGGCACACGCTGACAATCCCAGGTACACTCTGACACTCCCAAGTACCTCTGACACCCCAGGCACACCTCTGACACTCCCACGCACACCTCCGACACCCCAGGCACACTTCCTCACACTCCCAGGCACACCTCGACACTCCCAGGCACACCGCTGACACACCCAGGCACACCCTGACACTCCCAGGCACCTTGACATTCCCAGGCACACCTCTGACACCCCAGGTACACCTTGACACTCCCCAGGTACACCTGTACACCCAGTGCATACCTATGACACCCCAGGCACACCTGACACCCAGGCACACCTGACACTCCCAGGAACACCTCTACACTCCAGGCTAATCTCACACTCCAGGCACTCCACTGACACTCCCAGGTACCTCTGACACGCCCAGAACACCCGACACTCCCAGGTACACCTCTGACACACCCAGGCACACTCTGACACTCCAGGCACCTTGACATTCCCAGGCACACCTCTGACACCCCAGGCACACCTTGACACTTCCAGGCACACCTGACACCCCTGGCATACCCATGACACTCCCAGGCACACCTCTGACATTCCCAGTTACACCTCCGAGACTCCCAGCCACACCCTTGACACCCCAGGTACACCTCTGACACCCAGGCACATCTCTGATACCCCAGGCACACCTCTGACACTCCCAGGTACACCCCTGACCCTCCCAGGCACACCCCAGACACCCCAGGCACAACCCCACACCTGCAGGCACACCTCTCACTCCCAGGTACCCCTGAACACTCCCTGGCACGTCTCTGACACTCCAGGCACACCCTGACACCCCAGGCACACCTCAGATACTCCAGGCACACCCCTCAGACACCCCAGGCACACCCATGACCCTCCCAGGCACACCTCAGACATTCCTAGGTACAACCACCTGCAGGCACACCCCACACTCCCCAGGCACTCCTGTGTTACCCCTGGTATGTCTCTGACACTCGGCACACCCCAGACACTCCCACACCGCAGATACCCCAGGCACACCCCAGACCTCCCAGGACACCTCCACACTCCCAGGCACACCCTGACACTCCCAGGCACACCTCTGACACTCGGTACACCTCTGACACTCCCAGGTACCCACTGACATTCACTTGTACACTGACACTCCTAGATACACGTCCGACACTCCCAGATACACCTCTGACACTCCGGAGGCATCTCTGACACTCCTGGGTACACCTCTGACACTCCGAGTTACACCTCCGATACTCCCAGTAGGCACACTCCTGTCACCCCAGGAACTCTCTGACACGCCCTGGTTCAACTCTGAGACTCCCAGGTACACTCTGACAACCTGGTACACCTAGATATTCCCAGGTACACCTCCGATACCCAGAGACACCTCATACTCCCAGGCACACCTCTGACACTCCCCAGGTTCGCCTGACACTCCCAGGCACAACCCGACACCCGCACACCTCAGACCCCAGCACACTCTCACACCCCCAGGCACACCTGACACCCCAGGCACACCTCTGACACCTGCACACCCCAGACACTCCCGCACACCTCTGACACTGCCAGGCACACCGCTGACACTGCCGGACACCTCTGACACCCATGTATACCTCTGACACTCCCAGGCACACCTCTGACACCCCAGGTACACCCCTGACACCCCAGGCACACCTCTGACACTCCCAGGTACACCTCTGACACTCCCCGGCACACCTCTGACAACCCCTAGGCACTCTGTCACTCCCTGATACAATTCTAACACTCGGTGGTGCACATGACACCCCAGGTACACCCTGACACTGCCAATTACACCTTGGATAATCCCAGGCACTCCCAGACACTCCCAGGTACACCTCCGACACTCCCAGGTACAACTCTGACACTCCCACCACACTGCTGTCACTAGTCACACATGAGACTGCCAGGTACACCTCAGACACTGCCAGGCACACCTCAGACACTCCCAGGTACACCTCAGACACTCCAAGGTGCACCTCTGACACTCCCCAAGTAACCTGACATGCCTAGGCACACCTCTGACACCCTGGTACACCTCAGACACTCCCAGGTACACCGTTGGACACTCCCAGGTACACCTCTGACACCCCAAGCACACCTCTGACACTCCCAGGCACCTCCGACACCCCCAGGTACACCTCCGACACTCCCAGGCACACTTCTCACACCCCAGGCACACCTCCGACACCCCAGGCACTCCTGTGACCCCCTGGTACGTCTCTGACACTCCCCAGGCACACCTCAGACACTCCCACACCTCAGACACTCCCAGGACATCTCTGATACTCCCAGGCACACCTCTGACACTCCCAGGTACACCTCTGACCCTCCCAGGTACACCCTCAGACACTCCCTAGGCACAACCCACACACTCGCAGGCACACCTCTCACACCCCAGGCACTCCTGTGACACTCCCTGGTACGTCTCTGACACCCCAGGCACACCTCAGACACCCCAAGGTACACCTCAGACACTCTCAGGTACACTTCAGATACTCCCAGGTACACCTCTGAACTCTGTGAACCTCCTCTGACACTCCTGGTTCAACTCTGAGACCTGAGGCACACCTCTGACAATCCCTGGTACACCTCAGATATTCCCAGGCACACTCCGATACTCCCAGGCACACCCCAGACACTCCCAGGCACACCCCAGACACTCCCAGGCACACCTATGACCCTCCCAGGCACACCTCAGACACTCCCAGGTACAACTCACACACTCGCAGGCACACCTCCACACTCCCCAGGCACTCCTGTGACACTCCCTGGTATGTCTCTGACACTCCCAGGTACACCCCAGACACTCCCAGGCACACCGCAGATACTCCCAGGTACACCCCAGACACTCTGGTGCACACCTCCGACACTCCCAGGCACACCTCTGACACTCCCAGGCACACCTCTTACACTCGGTGACACCTCTGACACTCTGGTACTCCACTGACATTCACTGGTACACCTCTGACACTCCCAGATACACGTCCGACACTCCCAGATACACCTCTGACACCCCAGGTACATCTCTGACACTCCCAGGTACACCTCTGACACTCCAGGCACCTCTGACACTCCCAGGTGCACCTCTGACACTCCCACACCTCTGACACTCCCAGGCACACCTCTGACACTCAAGGCACACCTCTGACACTCCCCAGGCACACCTCTGACACTCCCGCACTCCACTGACATTCCCCAGGCCCTGACACTGCCATGTACACCTTGGATAATCCCAGGTACTCCCAGACACTTCCAGGTACACCTCCGACACTCCCAGCACACTTGACACTGCCAGGTACACCCTGATATTCCCAGGTACACTTCCGATATTCCCAGGCACCTCTGATACCTCCAGGCACCTTTGAGACACCCAGGTACTCCACTGAAACTCCCTGGTATACCTCCAAAATTCCCAGTTACACGTCTGAGACCCAGTTACACCCTGACACTCCAGTTACACCTCCTGATACCCCAGGCACACCTCTGACACCCCAGGAACTCCTCTGACACTCCCTGGTTCACCTCTGAGACTCCCAGGTACACCTCTGACACTCCCTGGCACACCTCAGATATTCCCAGGTACACCTCCTGATACTCCCAGGTCACCTCTGATACTCCCAGGTACACCTCTGACACCTCCCAGGTCCGTCTCCGACACTCCCAGGTCCAATCCGACGCTCCCAGGTACACCTCTGACACTCCCAGGTACTCCACTGACATTCCCTGGTACACCTCTGACACTCCCAGGTCCAATCCGACGCTCCCAGGTACACCTCTGACACTCTCAGTACCCACTGACATTCCCTGGTACACCTCTGACACTCCCAGGCACATCTCTGACACCCTGGTACACCTCTACACCCCAGGCACATCTCTGACACCCCAGGCACACTCTGACACTCCTAGGTACCTCTGTCTCCCTAACACACCCTCTAACACCCCCAGGTGCTGACACCCCAAGTGCCACCGCCTGACACTGCCAGTTACACTCTTGATACCCAGGTACTTTGTGACACTCCGTACACCTCCGACACCCCAGGTACACCTCTGACACCCCAGTACACCGCTGACACTGCTCACACCAGACACTGCCAGGTACACCCTCAGACACTGCCAGGCACACCTCAGACACCCAGCAGCACACCTCACAGACACTCCAAGGCACCTCTGATGCCTAGGCACACACCTCTGACACTCCCAGGCACCCCAGACACTCCCAGGTACACCGCCGACACTCCTTGCACCTCTGACACTACCAACACACCTGCCAGTTACATTCAGACACCGCCAGGCACACCTCCAGACACTGCCAGGCACACCAGAGACACCCCAGGCACACCTCAGACACCTGCACCTCTGCGCACCTCTGTCACGCCCAGGCACACCTCTGACACCTACCAGGTACACCTCAGACACTCCCAGGTACACCTCTGACACTCCCAGGTACACCTCTGGACCCTGGTGTAACCTCAGACACCCTAGGTACAACTCACACACTCTGCAGGTACACCTCTCACACTCCCAGGTACTCCTGACACTCCCTGCAACGTCTCTGACACTCCCCAGGCACACCTCAGACACTCCCAGGTACACTCTCAGACACTCCCAGGTACACCTCAGATACTCCCAGGCACATTCCCTGACACCCCAGGAACCCTCTGACACTCCTGGCAATCCTCTGAGACCCGAGGTACACCTCTGACAATCCCTGGTACACCTCAGATATTCCCAGGCACACCTCCGATACTCAGGTACACCTCAGACACTCCCAGGCACACCTCAGACACTCCAGGTACACCTATGACCCTCCCAGGTACCTCAGACACTCCCTAGGTACAACTCCACACACTAGGTACACCTCTCACCTCCCAGGTACTCCTGTGACCTCCCTGGTATGTCTCTGACACTCCCAGGTACACCTCAGACACTCCAGGTACACCGCAGATACTCCCAGGTACACCCCAGACACTCCCAGGTACACCTCGACACTCCCAGGTACCTCTGACACTCCAGGTACACCTCTGACACTCCCAGGTACACCTCCCACACTCCCAGGTACTCACTGACATTCACTGGTACACCTCTGACACTCCTGGATACGTCCGACACTCCCAGATACACCTCTGACCTCCCAGGTACATCTCTGACACTCCCAGGTACACCTCTGACCTCCCAGGTACCTCTGACACTCCCAGGTGCACCTCTGACCTCCCAGGTACACCTCTGACACTCCCAGGTACACCTCTGATACTCCAAGACACACCTCTGACACTCCCAGGCACACCTCTGACACTCCCAAGTACTCCACTGACATTCCCTGGTACACCTCTGACACTGCCATGTACACCTTTGATAATCCCAGGTACTCCTGTGACACTTCCAGGTACACCTCCGACACTCCCAGGTACACCTCTGACACTGCCAGGTACACCTCTGATATTCCCAGGTACACTTCCGATATTCCCAGGTACCCCTCTGATACTCCCAGGTACACCTTTGAGACACCCAGGTACTCCACTGAAACTCCCTGGTATACCTCTAAAATTCCCAGTTACACGTCCGAGACTCCCAGTTACACCCCTGACACTCCCAGGTACACCTCCGATACTCCCAGGTACACCTCTGACACTCCCAGGAACTCCTCTGACACTCCCTGGTTCACCTCTGAGACTCCCAGGTACACCTCTGACACTCCCTGGTACACCTCAGATATTCCCAGGTACACCTCCGATACTCCCAGGTACACCTCTGATACTCCCAGGTACACCTCTGACACTCCCAGGTCCGTCTCCGACACTCCCAGGTCCAATCCGACGCTCCCAGGTACACCTCTGACACTCCCAGGTACTCCACTGACATTCCCTGGTACACCTCTGACACTCCCAGGTCAATCCGACGCTCCCAGGTACACCTCTGACACTCTCAGGTACTCCACTGACATTCCTGTTTTACCTCTGAACTCCCAGGTACATCTCTGACCTCCCTGGTAAACCTCTGACACTCCCAGGTACATCTCCGGCACCCCCAGGTACACCTCTAACCTCCTAGGTACTCTCTGTCTCTCCTAATACACCTCTAACACTCCCAGGTGCACCGCTGACACTCCAAGTACACCGCTGACACTGCCAGTTACACCTTTGATAATCTCAGGTACTCTTGTGACACTCCCAGGTACACCTCCGACACTCCCAGGTACACCTCTGACACTCCCAAGTACACCGCCGACACTGCCAGTTACACCTCAGACACTGCCAGGTACACCTCCCAGACACTGCCAGGTACACCTCAGACACTCCCAGGTACACCTCAGACACTCCAAGGTTACTCTGACAGCACTCAAGTGCACCTCTGACACGCCTAGGCACACCTCTGCACTCCAGGTACACCTCAGACACTCCCAGGTACACCGCTGACACTCCCAGGTACCTCTGACACTACCAAATACACCTGCCAGTTACACCTCAGACACTGCCAGGTACACCGAACACTGCCAGGTACACCTCAGACACTCCAGGTACACCTCAGACACTCCAAGGTGCCTCTGACACTCCCAAATTCTCTCTGTCACGCCTAGGCACACCTCTGACACTACCAGGTACACCTCAGACACTCCTTGCTGACACTCCAAGGTACACCTCTGACACTACCAAGTTACCTCTGACACTCCCAGGTACACCTCCGGCCTCCCAGGTGCACCTCCCGACACTCCCAGGTACCGCCCCAGCCTCCCAGGTACCTCTGACACTCCCAGGTACACCTTTGACATTCCCAGGTAACCTCTCACACTCCCAGGTACACCTTTGACACTCCCAGGTACACCTGTGACACTCCCAGGTATACCACTGACACTCCCAGGTACTCCACTGACATTCCCTCGTACACCTATGCCACTCCCAGGTACACCGCTGACACTGCCAGGTACACCTCCGGCACTCCCAGGTACACCTCAGACACTCCCAGGTACACTTCTCACATTCCGTTACACCTCCGACACTCCAGGCACACCTCTGACCTCCCAGTACACCTCTAACACATCAAGGTACCTCTGACACTCCCAGGTACACCTTGACATTCCCAGGTACACCTCTCACACTCAGGCACACCTTTGACACTCCCAGGTACACCTGTGACCTCCCAGGTATACCACTGACCTCCCAGGTACTCACCTGACATTCCTCATGCACCTATGCCACTCCCAGGTACACCGCTGACACTGCCAGGTACACCTCCCGACACTCCCAGGTACACCTCAGACACTCCCAGGTACCTCCTCACATCCCAGGTACACCTCCGACGCTCCCAGGTACACCTCTGACACTCCCAGGTACTCCACTGACATTCCCTGGTACACCTCTGACACTCCCAGGTCCAATCCGACGCTCCCAGGTACACCTCTGACACTCTCAGGTACTCCACTGACATTCCCTGGTACACCTCTGACACTCCCAGGTACATCTCTGACACTCCCTGGTACACCTCTGACACTCCCAGGTACATCTCTGACACCCCCAGGTACACCTCTGACAATCCTAGGTACTCCTCTGTCTCTCCCTAATACACCTCTAACACTCCCAGGTGCACCGCTGACACTCCCAAGTACACCGCTGACACTGCCAGTTACACCTTTGATAATCTCAGGTACTCTTGTGACACTCCCAGGTACACCTCCGGCTCTCCGTACACCTCTGACACTCCCAAGTACACCGCCGACACTGCCAGTTACACCTCAGACACTGCCAGGTACACCTCAGACACTGCCAGGTACACCTCAGAGACTCCCAGGTACACCTCAGACACTCAAGGTGCACCTCTGACACTCCAAAGTGCACCTCTGACACGCCTAGGCACACCTCTGACACTCCCAGGTACACCTCAGACACTCCCAGGTACACCGCTGACCTCCCAGGTACACCTCTGACACCACCAAAACACCTGCCAGTTACACCTCAGACACTGCCAGGTACACCTCGGGCCTGCCAGGTACACCTCAGACTCTCCCAGGTACACCTCCAGACACTCAGTACACCTCTGACACTCCCAAGTGCACCTCTGTCACGCCTGAGGCACACCTCTGACACTACCAGGTACACCTCAGACACTCCCAGGTACACCGCCCAGCCTCCCAGGTACCTCTGACACTACCAGAGTACACCTCTGACACTCCCAGGTCACCTCCGACACTCCCAGGTACACCTCCGACACTCCCAGGTACACTTCTCACACTCCCATGTACACCTCCGACACTCCCAGGTACACCGCTGACACTCCCAGGTACACCTCTGACACTCCCAGGTACACCTTTGACATTCCCAGGTACACCTCTCACACTCCCAGGTACACCTTTGACACTCCCAGGTACACCTGTGACACTCCCAGGTATACCACTGACACTCCCAGGTACTCCACTGTCATTCCCCTGTACACCTATGCCACTCCCAGGTACACCGCTGACTCTGCCAGGTACACCTCCGACACTCCCAGGTACACCTCACAGGCACCCCAGGTACACTTCTCACATTCCCAGGTACACCTCCGACACTCCCAGGTACACCTCTGACACCCCAGTACACCTCTAACACATCAAGGTACACCTCGGACACTCCCAGGTACACCCCAACACTCCCAAGTACTCCAATGACATTCCCTGGTACACCTCTGACACTCCCAGGTACACGTCCGATACTCCCAGATACACCTCTGACACTCCTGGCACCTCTGACACTCCCAGGTACACCTCTGACACTGCCAGGTACACCTCCGACACTCCCAGGTACACCTTTGACACTCCCAGGTACACCCCGATATCAGGTACACTCCGATATTTCCAGGTACACCACTGATACCCCAGGTACACCTTTCGACTCCCAGGTACCCACTGACACTCCCTGGTACACCTCTGACATTCCCAGTTACACCTCCGTACTCCAGTTACACCCCTGACACTCCCAGGTACACTCTGACACTCCCGTACACCTCTGACCTCCTGGGTACAACTCTCACACTCGCAGGTACACCTCTCACACTCCCAGGCCCTGTGACACCCCTGGTACGGCCCTGACACCCCAGGCACACCTCCTGACACTCCCAGGTACACCTCAGACATTCCCAGGTACACCCCAGACACCCCAGGCACACCTCAGACACCCCAGGTACACCCCCAGATACTCCCAGGTACACCCCAGACACTCCCAGGTACACCTGACACTCCCAGGTACACCTCTGAGCCCCAGTAGGCACACCTCTGACACTCCCAGGCACACCTCTGAATCCTATACCCACTGACATTCACTGGTACACTCTCTGACACCCCTAGGTACACGTCCGACACCCCAGATACACCTCTGACACTTAGGTACATCTCTGACACTCCCAGGTACACCTCCACACCCCAGGTGCAACTACACCCCAGGTACACCTCTCTGACACTCCAAGGTAAACCTCTGACACTCCCAGGTACACCTCAGACACTGCCAGGTACACTCCGACACCCCAGGTACACCCTCTGACACCCCAGGTACACCCTCAGACACTCCCAGGCACACCGCTGACACCCCAGGTACACCCTGGACACTACCAACACACCTGCCAGTTACACCAGACACTGCCACAGGGTACACCTCAGACACTGCCAGGTACACCCCAGACACCCCAGGCACACCTCAGACACCCAAGCAGCACCGACACCCGTGCACCTCTGTCACGCCAGCACACCTCTGACACTCCCAGCACACCTCAGACACTCCCAGGTACACCGCTGACACTCCCAGGTACACCTCTGACACTACCAAGCCACCTCTGACACTCCCAGGTACACCTGACACCCCAGGTACACCTGACACTCGCACACCACACTCCCCATGCACACCTCCGACACTCCCAGGTACACCGCTGACACCCCAGGTACACCTCTGACACCCCAGGTACACCTTTGACATTCCAGGTACACCTCTCACACTCCCAGGTACACCTGACACTCCCCAGGTACACCTGTGACACCCAGGCATACCACTGACACTCCCAGGCACTCCACTGTCATTCCTCGTACACCTTGCCACCCCAGGTACACCGCTGACTCTGCCAGGTACACCTCCGACACTCCCAGGCACACCTCAGACACTCCAGGCACACTTCTCACATTCCCAGGTACACCTCCGACACTCCCGAGGCACACCTCTGACACCCCAGCACACCTCAACACATCAAGGCACACCTCTGCACACCCCAGGCACACCTCTGACACCCCAGGTACCCAATGACATCCCTGTACACTCTGACACCCCACACGTCCGACACTCCCAGATACACCTGACACTCCCAAGTGCACCTCTGACACCCAGGTACACCTCTGACACTGCCAGGTACACCTCTGACACCCCAGTACACCTTCTGACACTCCCAGGTACACCCCTGACATTCCCAGGCACACCTGATATTCCCAGGTACACCACTGATACTCCCAGGTACACCTTTCAGACTCCCAGGTACCCACTGACACTCCCTGGCACACCTCTGACATTCCAGTTACACCTCTGAGACTCTATAGTTACACCCTGACACTCAGGCACACCTCTGACACTCCCAGGCACACCTCTGAGCCTCCTAGGTACAACCTCACACCTGCAGGCACACCCCACACTCCCCAGGCACCCCTGCAGACACTCCCTGGTACGTCTCTGACACTCCCAGGCACACTCAGACACCCCAGGCACACCTCAGACATTCCCCAGGTACACCTCAGACACCAGCACACTAGACACTCTCAGTACACCCCAGATACCCCAGGCACACCCCAGACACCCCAGGCACACCTCCGACACCCCAGGCACACCTCTGACACCCCAGGCACACCCTGACACTCCAGTACACACCCCTGACACCTCCAGGCACCCACTGACATTCACTGGTACACCCTGACACCTAGTACATCCCACACTCCCAGATACACCTCTGACACTTCTAGGCACATCTCTGACACTCCCAGGCACACCTCTGACACTCCCCAGGTACACCTATGACACTCCCAGGCACACCTCTGACACTCCAAGTTGCAAACCTCTGACACTCCCCAGGTACACTCCCAGACATGCTGGTGCACACCCCAGACACTACCAGGTACACCTCAGACACCCCAGGCACCAGATTCTCCATGCACCCTGACACTCCTGGTCACACCTCTGACACTTCTAGGGCACACCTCTCGACACCCCAGTACACCTCAGACACTCCCTGGCACACCGCTGACACTCCCAGGCACACCCTGACACCCCAGGACACCCTCTGACACTCCCAGGTACACCTGACACTCCCAGGTGCACCTGACACTCCCAGGTACACTTCACACCCCAGGCACACCTGACACTCCCAGGCACACCTCTGACACCTGCGTACACCTCTGACACTCCCAGGTACACCTCTGTCACTCCAGGGTACTCTTCTGACACTAGGCCACTGACACTCCAGGTACACCCTGACACTACCAAGTACACCTCTGACACCCTGCACACTCGACACTCCCAGGTACACCTCCGACACTCCCAGGTACACTTCTCACACTCCCATGCACACCTCCGACACTCCCAGGTACACCGCTGACACCAGGCACACTCTGACACCCCAGGCACACCCTGACATTCCCAGGTACACCTCTGACACCCAGGTACACCTTTACACTCCCAGGTACAACTGTGACACCTGTATACCTCTGACACACCTGTACACCTTGACACTCCCAGGAACTCACTGACATTCCTCACACCTAGTGCACTCCCAGGTACACCATGACACTGCCAGGCACTCCTCCGACACCCCAGGCACACCTCAGACACTCCCAGGCACACTCTCACACCCCAGGTACACCTCCGACACCCCAGGCACACCTCTGACACTCACAGGTACACTTAACACACCAAGGTACACCTCTGACACTCCCAGGCACACCTCTGACACTCCAAGCACTCCACTGACATTCCCTGCACACCTCTGACAATCCTGCATACGTCCGATACTCCCAGATACACTTATGACACTCCTAAGTGCACTCTGACACCCAGGCACCTGACACCTGCCAGGTACACCTTTGACAATCCCAGGTACTCCTGTGACACTCCCAAGCCACCTCCGACACCCAGGCACACCTCTGACACCCCAGGTACACCCTGATATTCCCAGGTACACCCCATATTCCCAGGTACACCACTGATACCCCAAGTACACCTTTCATACTCCCACGCACTCCACTGACACTCCCTGGTACACCTCTGACATTCCCAGTTACACCTCCGAGACTCCCAGTTACACTCTGACACTCCCAGGCACACCTCTGACACCCAGGCACATCTCTGATACTCACATGTACACCTCTGACACTCCCCAGGTACACCTCTGACCTCCCAGGCACACCCCAGACACTCCTAGGCACAACCTCACACTCGCAGGTACACCTCACACCCCAGGTACCCCTGACACCCCCTGGCACGTCTCTGACACTCCCCAGGCACACCCTAGATACTCCCCAGGCACACCTCAGACACTCCCAGGCACACCTCCAGACACTCCCCAGGCACACCTCAGACACCCCCAGGCACACCGCAGATACCCCAGGCACACCCCAGACACGCCCAGTACACCTCCGACACTCCCAGGCACACCTCTGACATTCCCAGGTACACCTCTGACACTCCCAGGTACACCGCTGACACTCCCAGGCACACCTCTGACACTCCCAGGTGCCACCTTGACATTCCGTACACCTCTGACACTCCCAGGCACACCTTGACACTCCCAGGTACAACTGTGACACCCCAGGTATACCTCTGACACACACTGGCACACCTTGACACTCCCAGGAACCCACTGACATTCCCTGCACACCTATGCCACACCCCAGGCACACCGCTGACACTGCCAGGCACCTCCGACACCCCAGGCACACCCTCAGACACCAGGCACACCTCTCACACTCCCAGGTACACCTCCGACATCCCCAGGTACCCTCCTGACACTCACAGGTACACCCCACACCAAGGTACACCTCTGACACTCCCAGGCACACCTCTGACACCTCCCACTCCACTGACATTCCCTGGCACACTCTGACAATCCCAGGTATACGTCCGATAGATACACTTTGACACTCCCAGTGCACTCTGACACTCCTGTACACCTCGACACTGCCAGGTACACCTGACAATCCCAGGCACTCCTGTGACACTCCCCAGGCACACCTCCGACACCCCAGGCACACCTCTGACACTCCCAGGTACACCTCCGATATTCCCAGGTACACCTCCCATATTCCCCAGGTACACCACTGATACTCCCAGGCACACCTTTCATACTCCCACGTACTCCACTGACACCCTGGTACACCTCTGACATTCCCAGTTACACTGAGACTTCGTTACACCCCTGACATTCTGCACACCTCTGACACTCCCAGGCACATCTCTGATACTCACATGTACACCTCTGACACCCAGGCACACCTCTGACCTCCCAGGCACACCCCAGACACTCCTAGGCCACCTCACACCTAGAGGCACACCTCTCACACTCCCCAGGTACCCCCTGACACTCTGGCACGCCCTGACACTCCCCAGGCACACCTCAGATACCCCAGGCACACCTCAGACACCCCAGGCACACCTCAGACACCCCAGGCACACCCCAGACACTCCCAGGTACACTGCAGATACTCCCCAGGTACACCCCAGACACGCCCAGGTACACCTGACACTCCCAGGCACACCCCTGACATTCCCAGGTACACCTCTGACACTCCCCAGGCACACTCTGACACTCCCAGGTACTCCACTGACATTCACTGGTACACCTCTGACACTCCTATGCACACGTCCTGACACTCCCAGACACACTCTGACACTCCCAGGTACATCTCCTGACACTCCCCAGGCACACCCTCTTAACACTGCCAGGCACACATCTGACACCCCAGGCACACCTCTGACACTCCAGGTACACCTCTGACACTCCCACGCACACCTCTGACACCCAAGGTGACACCCTGACACCCCAGGTACACCTCTGACACTCCCACTCCACTGACATTCCCTGGGACACCTCACACCGCCAGGACACCTTTGATAATCCCAGGTACCCTGCAGACCCCAGGCACACCTCCACACTCCCAGGTACACCTCTGACAACCCCAGGTACACCTCTGATATTCCCAGGTACACTTCCGATATTCCCAGGTACCTCTGATACTCCCAGGTACACCTTTGAGACTCCCAGTGTAGTGATGGGCTGTCAGACCACAGCCACATCTCAGAAACTCTAGGCCTCCCTAGGTCAAGTAGGTAACTCTGGGTT
>NW_024729868.1:0-10123 GCF_018991925.1 Homarus americanus | reverse complement strand
CCTCGGAGTGGTAACTAAGACGAGTCATACTCGTGTCTCGTCCCTAGATGGCGTTGCTCGTGGTGCTGGGTAGGTAGATCAGGACAATAGATGGCGTGGTTCGTAGTGCTGGGTGGAGGGGTTCGTAACAAGTATAACAAAGTCTCCTGCTCGAGTATAACAAAGTCCCCTTATCGAGTATAACAAAGTCCCCTGGTCGAGTATAGCAAGTCCCCTCATCAAGTATAACAAAGCCTATTGATCGAGTATAACAAAGTCCCTAATCGAGTATAACAAAGTCCCCTGGTCGACTATAACAAAGTCCTTGATCGAGTATAACAAAGGCCCCTCATCGAGTATAGTAAAGTCCATTGGTCAAATATAGAAAAGTCCACTGATCGAGTATAACAAAGTCCCCTGATCGAGTATAACAAAGTCCCCTGATCAAGTATGAAAAAGTCCCCTGGTCGAGCAAAACAAAGCCCCCTCATCGAGTATAACAAAGGCCCCTAATCGAGTATAACAAAGTCCATTGGTCAGGTATAAAAAAGTCCCCTTTCGAGTCTAACATTAAGTCCCCTTATTGAATATAACAAAGTCCCCTGATCAAATTTAACAAAGTCCCCTGTTCCAGTATAACGCAGTCCCCTGATCGAGTATAACATATCCCCTAATCAAGTATAACAAAGTCTCCTGGCCCAGTATAACAAACTCCCCAGATCGAGCATAACAAAGTCCCCAGACCGAGTATAACAAATGCCTCTGTTCGAGTATAACAAAGACCTCTGGTCGAGAATGACAAAGTCCCCTGATCCTAGTATAACAAAGCCCCCTGGACGAGTATAACAAAGTCCCTGATCGAGTATATCAAAGTCCCCTGATCGAGTATAGCAAAGTCCCCTGGTCGAGTATAACAAAGTTTTCTAATCGAGTATAGCAAAGGCCCCTCGTCGAGTATAACAAAGTCTTCTGATCGAGTATAACAAAGTCCCCTGATCGAGTATAACAAAGTCCCCTAATCAAGTATAACAAAGTCCCCTGATCGAGTATAACATATCCCCTGATCGAGTATAGCAAAGTCCTCTGCTCGAGTATAACAAAGTCCCATTATCGAGTATAACAAAGTCTCCTGGTCGATAATAACAAAGTCCCCAGATCGAGTATAACAAAAGCCCCTCATCGAGTATAGCAAAGTCCATTGGTCAAATATAGGAAAGTCCACTGATCGAGTATGACAAAGTCCTCTGATTAATTATAAAAAAGTCCCCTGGTCGAGTATAACAAAGTCCCCTGATCGAGTATAACAAAGTCCCCTGGTCGAGTATAACAAAGCCCTCTCATCGAGTATAACAAAGGGCCCTAATCGAGTATAACAAAGTCCCCTGATGGAGTATAACAAAGTCCCCTGCTCGAGTATAATAAAGTCACCAGATCGAGTACAACAAAAGCCTAACATCGAGTATAACAAAGTCCATTGGTCAAGTATAAAAAAGTCCCCTGGTCGAGTATAACAAAGACCCCTGATCGAGTATAACAATGTCCCCTGGTCGAGTATAGCAAAGTCCCCTGATCGAGAATAACAAAGCCTCCAGATCGAGTATAACAAAGTCCCCTGATCGAGTTTAACACAGCCCCCTTCTCGAGTATAACAAAGGCCCCTGATCGAGTATAACAAAGTCCCCTGATCGAGAATAACAAATCCGCCTAATCGAGTATAACAAAGTTCCCTGGTCGAGTATAACAAAGTCCTCTGTTCGAGTCTAACAAAGTCCCCTTATCGAGTATAATAAATTCCCCTTATCGAGTATAACAAAGTCACTTTAACGAGTATAACAAAGTCTAGTGATCGAGTATAACAAAGGCCCCTGGACGAGTATAACAAAGTCCCCTGATCGAGTGTAACAAAAGTCCCTTGATCGAGTATAACAAAGTACCCTGGTCGAGTATAACAAAGTTTTCTTATCGAGTATAACAAAGGCCCCTGGTCGAGTATAACAAAGTCCTCTGATCGAGTATAACAAAATTCCCCTGATCGAGTATAACAAAGTCCCCTAATCAAGTAGAGCAAAGTCCCCTCATCGAGTATAACACATCCCCTGATCGAGTATAACAAAGTCCACTGGTCGAGTATAACAAAGCCCCTGATCGAGTATAAAAAAGTCCCCTTCTCGAGTATAACAAAGTCCCCAGATCGAGTATAACAAAGGCCTCTCATCTAGTATAACAAAGTCCATTGGTCAAGTATAAAAAAGTCCCCTGGTTGAGTATAACAAAGACCCCTGATCGAGTATAACAAAGTCCTCTGGTCGAGTATAGCAAAGTCCCCTGATCGAGGTTAACAAAGTCCCCAGATCAAGCATAACAAAGTCCCCTGATTGAGTATAACAAAGTCCCCTGATCGAGTATAACAAAGTCCTCTGGTTGAGTATAACAAAGTCCCCTGATCGAATATAACATATCCCCTGATCGAGTATAACAAAATTCCCCTGATCGAGTATGACAAAGTCCCCTGTTTAATTTTGAAAAAGTCCCCTTGGTCGAGTATAACAAAGCCCCCTCATCGAGTAAAACAAAGGCCCCTAATCGAGTATAACAAAGTCCAGTGATCGAGTATAACATATCCCCTCATCGAGTATAACAAAGTCCTCTGGTCGAGTATAAAAAAGTCCCCTGATCGACTATAACAAAGGTCACTCATTGAGTATAACAAAGTCCATTGATCAAGTATAACAAAGGCCTCTCATCTAGTATAACAAAGTCCATTGGTCAGGTATAGAAAAGTCCCCTGGTCGAGTATAGCAAGTCCCCTGATCGAATATAACAAAGTCCCCTGGTCGAGTATAGCAAAGACCCCTACCGAGTATAACAAAACCTCCTCATCGAATATAACAAAGTCCCCTCATCGAGTATAACAAAGCCCCCTGCTCGGGTATAAGAAATTCCCTTGATCGGGTATAAGAAAGTCCCCTGATCGAGTATAACAAAGGCCCCTGATCGAGTCCAAAAAAGGCCCCTAATCGAGTATAACAAAGTCCACTGATCTAGTATAACAAAGGCCCCTGATCAAGTATAAGAAAAGCCCCTCATCGAGTATAACAAAGTCACCTGATCGAGTATAACTAAGCCGCCTAATCGAGTATAACAAAGTCCCCTGGTCGAGTATAACAAAGTCCCCTGTTCGAGTCTAACAAAGTCCCCTTATCGAGTATAACAAATTCCCCTTATAGAGTATTACAAAGACCCCATATCGAGTATAACAAAGTCCGGTGATCGAGTATAACAATGTCCCCTGATCGAGTATAACAAAAGTCCCTTGATCGAGTATAACAAAGTCCCCTGATCGAGAATAAAAAAGTCCCCTGGCCCAGTATAACAAAGTCCCCATATCGAGCATAACAAAGTCCCCTGACCGATTATAACAAAGTCCCCTGGTCGAGTATAGCAAAGGGCCCTGATCGAGTAAGACAAAGTACCCTGATCGAGTATAAGAAAGTCCCCTGATCGAGTATAACAAAGCCCCCTGGACGAGTATAACAAAGTCCCATGGTCGAGTATAACAAAGTCCCCTGTTCGAGTCTAACAAAGTCACCTTATCGAGTATAACAAATTCCCCTTATCGAGTATAACAAAGTCCCCTTAACGAGTATAACAAAGTCTCCTGATCGAGTATAACAAAGGCCCCTGGACGAGTATAACAAAGTCCCCTGATCGAGTATAACAAAAGTCCCTTGATCGAGTATAACAAAGTACCCTGGTCGAGTATAACAAAGTTTTCTTTTCGAGTATAACAAAGGCCCCTGGTCGAGTATAAAAAAGTCCTCTGATCGAGTATAACAAAATTCCCCTGATCGAGTATAACAAAGTCCCCTAATCAAGTATAGCAAAGTCCCCTCATCGAGTATAACATATCCCCTGATCGAGTATAACAAAGTCCTCTGGTCGAGTATAACAAAGTCCCTTGATCCAGTATAAAAAAGTCCCCTGGTCGAGTATAACAAAGTCCCCTGATCGAGGATAACAAAAGCCCCTCATCGTGTATAACAAAGTCCCCTGATTGAGTATAACAAACTCCCCTGATCGAGTATAACAAAGTCCTCTGGTTGAGTATAACAAAGTCCCCTGATTGAATATAACATATCCCCTGATCGAGTATAACAAAATTCCCCTGATCGAGTATGACAAAGTCCCCTGTTTAATTTTGAAAATGTCCCCTGGTTGAGTATAACAAAGTTCCCTGATCGATTATAAAAAGTCCCCTGGTTGAATATAACAAAGCCCCCTCATCGAGTAAAACAAAGGCCCCTAATCGAGTATAACAAAGTCCACTGATCGAGTATAACATATCCCCTAATCGAGTATAACAAAGTCCTCTGGTCAAGTATAAAAAAGTCCCCTGATCGATTATAACAAAGGTCCCTCATTGAGTATAACAAAGTCCATTGATCAAGTATAAAAAAGTCCCCTGGTCGAGTATAACAAAGTCCTCTAATCGGGTATAACAAAGTCCTCTGGTTCGAGTATAAAATAGTCCCCTGATCGAGAGTAACAAAGTCCCCTTCTCGAGTATAACAAAGTCCCCAGATCGAGTATAACAAAGGCCTCTCATCTAGTATTACAAAGTCCATTGGTCAAGTATAAAAAAGTCCCCTGGTTGAGTATAACAAAGACCCCTGATCAAGTATAGCAAAGTCCCATGGTGGAGTATAGCAAAGTCCCCTGATCGAGGATAACAAAGTCCCCAGATCGAGCATATCAAAGTCTCCTGATTGAGTATAACAAAGTCCCCTGATCGAGTATAACAAAGTCCTCTGGTTGAGTATAACAAAGTTCCCTGATCGAGTATAACAAAAATCCCCTGATCGAGTATAACAACGTCTCGTGGCCCAGTTTAACAAAGTCCCCAGATAGAGCATAACAAAGTCCCCTAATCGATTATAACACAGTCCCCTGGTCGAGTATAACAAAGGACCCTGATCGAGTAAGACAAAGTCCCCTGAATCGAGTATAACAGAGTCCCTGGTGGAGTATAACAAAGTCCCCTGGTCGAGTATAACAAAGTTTTCTAATCGAGTATAACAAAGGCTCCTGGTCGAGTATAACAAAGTCCTCTGATCAAGTATAACAAAGTCCTTTGATCGAGTATAAAAAAGTCCCCTAATAAAGTAAAACAAAGTCACCTAATCGAGTATAACAAAGTCCCCTGATCGAGTATAACAATGTCCCCTGGTCGAGTATAGCAAAGTCCATTGGTCAAATATAGGAAAGTCCACTGATCGAGTATGACAAACTCCCCTGATCAAGTATAAAAAAGTCCCCTGGTCGAGTATAACAATGTCCCCTGATCGAGTATAACAAAGTCCCC
This sequence comes from Homarus americanus, assembly GCF_018991925.1. NCBI lineage: Eukaryota > Metazoa > Arthropoda > Malacostraca > Decapoda > Nephropidae > Homarus > Homarus americanus. Next base: position 4,782 of record NW_024729868.1, on the reverse strand, counting down.
TGGTCGAGTATAACAAAGGCCCCTATTCGAGTATAACAAAGTCCCTTGATTTAGTATAACTAAGTCCCCTGATCGAGTATAACAAAGTACTCTGGTTGAGTATAACAAAGTCCCCTGATCGAGTATAACATATCCCCTAATCGAGTATAACAAAGTCCTCTGGTCGAGGATAAAAAAGTCCCTTGATCGCGTATAAAAAATTTCCCTGGTCGTGTATAACAAAGTCCCCTGATCGAGTATAACAAAGTCCCCTGATCCTAGTATAACAAAGCCCACTGGACGAGTATAACAAAGACACCTGAACCGAGTATATCAAAGTCCCCTGATCGAGTATAACATATCCCCTGATCGAGTATAACAAAGTCCCTGGTGGAGTATAACAAAGTCCCCTGGTCGGGTATAACAAAGTTTTCTAGTCGAGTATAACAAAGGCCCCTGGTCGAGTATAACAAAGTTTTCTAATCGAGTATATCAAAGGCCCCTGGTCGAGTATAACAAAGTCCTCTGATCAAATATAACAAAGTCCTTTGATCGAGTATAACAAAGTCCCTTAATCAAGTATAACAAAGTCCCCTGGTCGAGTATAACAAAGGGCCCTGATCGAGTAAGAAAAAGTCCCCTGATCGAGTATAACAAAGTCCCCTGATCCTAGTATAACAAAGCTCACTGGACGAGTATAACAAAGACACCTGAACCGAGTATAACAAAGTCCCCTGAACGAGTATAACAAAGTCCCTGGTGGAGTATAACAAATTCCCCTGGTCGAGTATAACAAAGTTGTCTAATCGAGTATAACAAAGGCCCCTGGTCTAGTATAACAAAGTCCTCTGATCAAGTATAACAAAGTCCCCTAATCAAGTATAACAAAGTCCCCTGGTCGTATATAACAAAGTCACCTAATCGAGTATAACAAAAGGCCCCTCATTGAGTATAACAAAGTCCATTGGTCAAGTATAAAAAGTCCCCTGGACGAGTATAACAAAGTCCCTTGATCAAGTATAACATAGCCCCTGGTCGAGTTTAACAAAGTCCTCTGGTCGAGTATAAAAAAGTCCCCTGTTCGAGTATAATAAAGCCCCCTGCTCGAGTATAAGTAGGTCCCCTGATCGAGTATAACAAAGTCTCCTGATCGAGTATAACAAAAGTCCTTCATCGAGTCCAAAAAAGGCCCCTAATCGAGTATAACAAAGTTCCCTGATCTAGTATAACAAAGGCCTCTGGTCGAGTATAACAAAGGCCCCTCATCGAGTATAACAAAGTCCCCTGATCGATTATAACAAAGCCGCCTAATCGAGGATAACAAAGTCCCGTGGTCGAGTATAACAAAGTCCCCTGATCGAGTATAACAAAGGCCTCTAGTCGAGTATAACAAAGTCCCCTGATCGAGTATAACAAAAATCCCCTGATCGAGTATAACAAAGTCTCGTGGCCCAGTTTAACAAAGTCCCCAGATCGAGCATAACAAAGTCACCTAATCGATTATAACAAAGTCCCTTGGTCGAGTATAACAAAGGGCCCTGATCGAGTAGAACAAATTACCCTGATCAAGCATAACAAAGTCCCCTGATCCTAGTATAACAAAGCCCCCTGGACGAGTATAACAAAGTCCCCTTATCGAGTATAACATATCCCCTGATCGAGTATAACAGAGTCCCTGGTGGAATATAACAAAGTCCCCTGGTCGAGTATAACAAAGTTTTCTAATCGAGTATAACAAAGGCTCCTGGTCGAGTATAACAAAGTCCTCTGATCAAGTATAACAAAGTCCTTTGATCGAGTATAAAAAAGTCCCCTAATCAAGTAAAAAAAGTCCCCTGATTGAGTATAACAAAGTCCCCTGATCGCGTATAACATATCCTTTGATCGAGTATAACAAATTCCTCTGGTCGAGTATAACAAACTCCCCTGATCGAGTATAACAAAGTCCCCTTGTCGAGTATAGCAAAGTCCCCTGATCGAGTATAACAAAGGCCCTCATCGAGTATAACATTGGTCATATATAGGAAAGTCCACTGATCGAGTATGACAAAGTCCCCTAATCAAGTTCAAAAAAGTCCCCTGGTCGCGTATAACAAAGTCCCCTGATCGAGTATAACAAAGTCCCCTGGACGAGTATAACATATCCCCTGATCGAGTATAACAAAGTCTTCTGGTCGAGTAAAAAAATGTCTCCTGATTGCGTTTAACAAAGTCCCCTGGACGTGTATAACAAAGTCCCCTGATCGAGTATAACAAAGGCCCCCCATTGAGTATAACAAAGTCCATTGGCCAAGTATAAAAAAGCCCCTGGTCGAGTATAACAAAGTCCCCTGATCGTGTATAACAAAGTCCCATCGTCGAGTATAGCATATCCCCTGATCGAATATAACAAAGTCCCTGGTGGAGTATAACAAAGTCCCCTGATCGAATATAACAAATTCTCCTGGTCGAGTATAACAAAGTTTTCTAATCGAGTATAACAAAGGCCCCTCGTCGAGTATAACAAAGTCATCTGTTTGAATATAGCAAAGTCCCCTGATCGAGTATAACATATCTCCTGATCGAGTATAATAAAGTCCTCCGGTCGAGTATAACAAAGTCCCCTCATCGAGTATAACAAAGTCCCCTTGTCGAGTATAACAATATCCCCTGATCGACTATAACAAAGGCCCCTCATCGAGTATAGCAAAGTCCATTGGTCAAATATAGGAAAGTCCACTCATGGAGTATAACAAAGTCCCCCGATCGAGTAAAACAATGGCCTCTGGTCAAGTATGACAAAGTCCCCTGATCAAGTATAAAAAAATCCCCTGGTCGAGTATAACAAAGTCCCCTAATCGAGTATAACAAAGTCCCCTGGTCGACTATAGCAAAGTCCCCTGATCGAGTTTAACAATGCCCCCTCATTGAGTATAAAAGAGGCCCCTAATCGAGTATAACAAAGTCCCCTGGTTTAGTATAACAAAGTCCCCTGATCAATTATAACATATCCCCGGATTGAGTATAACAAAGTCTTCTTGTCGAGTACAAAAAAGTCCCCTGATCGAGTATAACAATGTCCCCTGGTCGAGTATAACAAAGTTTTCTAATCGAGTATAACATGTCCTCTGGTCGAGTATAACAAAGTCCCCTCATCAAGTATAACAAAGTCCCCTGGTCGAGTATAACAATGTCCCCTCATTGAGTAAAACAAAGGCCCCTCATCGAGTATAGCAAAGTCCATTGGTCAAATATAGGAAAGTCCACTCATCGAGTATAACAAAGTCCCCCGATCGAGTATAACAATGGACTCTGGTCAAGTATGACAAAGTCCCCTGATCAAGTATAAAAAAGTCCCTGGTCGAGTATAACAAAGTTCCCTAATCGAGTATAACAAATTCCCCTGGTCCACTATAGCAAAGTCCCCTGGTCGAGTATAACAAAGTCCCCTGGTTGAGTATAACAAAGTCCCTGATCAAGTATAACATATCCCCTGATTGAGTATAACAAAGTCCTCTGGTCGAGTATAAAAAAGTCCCCTGATCGAGTATAACAATGTCTCCTGGACGAGTATAACAAAGTCCCTGATCGAGTATATCAAAGTCTCCTGATCGAGTATAGCAAAGTCCCCTGGTCGAGTATAACAAAGTTTTCTAATCGAGTATAGCAAAGGCCCCTCGTCGAGTATAACAAAGTCTTCTGATCGAGTATAACAAAGTCCCCTGATCGAGTATAACAAAGTCCCCTAATCAAGTATAACAAAGTCCCCTGATCGAGTATAACATATCCCCTGATCGAGTATAGCAAAGTCCTCTGCTCGAGTATAACAAAGTCCCATGATCGAGTATAACAAAGTCTCCTGGTCGATAATAACAAAGTCCCCAGATCGAGTATAACAAAAGCCCTTCATCGAGTATAGCAAAGTCCATTGGCCAAATATAGGAAAGTCCACTGATCGAGTAAGACAAACTCCCCTGATTAATTATAAAAAAGTCCCCTGGTCGAGTATAACAAAGTCCCCTGATCGAGTATAACAAAGTCCCCTGGTCGAGTATAACAAAGCCCTATCATCGAGAATAACAAAGGGCCCTAATCGAGTATAACAAAGTCCCCTGATTGAGTATAACAAAGTCCCCTGATGGAGTATAACAAAGTCCCCTGCTCGAGTATAATAAAGTCGCCAGATCGAGTACAACAAAAGCCTCTCATCGAGTATAACAAAGTCCATTGGTCAAGTATAAAAAAGTTCCCTGGTCGAGTTTAACAAAGACCCCTGATCGAGTAGAACAAAGTCCCCTGGTCGAGTATAGCAAAGTCCCCTGGTCGAGAATAACAAAGCCTCCAGATCGAGTATAACAAAGTCCCCTGGTCGAGTTTAACACAGCCCCCTTCTCGAGTATAACAAAGGCCCCTGATCGAGTATAACAAAGTCCCCTGATCGAGAATAACAAATCCGCCTAATCGAGTATAACAAAGTTCCCTGGTCGAGTATAACAAAGTCCGCTGTTCGAGTCTAACAAAGTCTTCTTATCGAGTATAACAAATTCCCCTTATCGAGTATAACAAAGTCCCTTTAACGAGTATAACAAAGTCTAGTGATCGAGTATAACAGAGGCCCCTGGACGAGTATAACAAAGTCCCCTGATCGAGTATAACAAAAGAACCTTGATCGAGTATAACAAAGTACCCTGGTCGAGTATAACAAAGTTTTCTTATCGAGTATAACAAAGGCCACTGGTCGAGTATAACAAAGTCCTCTGATCGAGTATAACAAAATTCCCCTGATCGAGTATAACAAAGTCCCCTAATCAAGTATAGCAAAGT
>NW_024729867.1:0-7621 GCF_018991925.1 Homarus americanus | reverse complement strand
CTTCTATAAACCCCTGTAGTTCCTTCACCCCGTCCCTCCTTCCATTCACTCCCTCTTTTATCACCCCCTTATGCTTTCCTTTGCTCCTTACATCGTCTCTCTCTCTACCTCTTGACATTTACTCTACTCTTACAACCCTCCCCTCTTTCCTCCTTCCTTCCTTCCTTCCTCCCATTCTTTCTCCCTTCCTTCCCTTCTTCCTCCTTTCCTCCTCTTTTTCCTCCTTCCTTCCTTCCTCTTGCATCTCCTCTCTCTCTCTCTATCCCCCATCTCTCCTTACCCCCCTTCTTACACCCCCTGCACCTCCCTACACCCGTCACGGCTACACACCCCTGCTACACCAATACACCTGCTGGTCGGCAAGTGTCAACACTCCCACACCCTTTACAGTAAACACACACACCATCGCCACATACCTAAACGTTCTCACTGTATATTTTAATTTATATTTTCCTTTATATGATTGAAAATTTGCATTAAAATATCTTGGGTAAATAAACTTTTGTCTGTCTGTCTGTTTGTCGTAGTTTACCGGGAGGGACAAAATCAGTAGATGATTTTGTCTGAAAGTATTCGTGAACTTTGGCAATTAATTCATGAAAATTTGTTCATTATCTCTTCCTCCCTCTCTTGTTTTGTTTAGCTGACTCTCTCTCTTGTTGCTTTGATTCACGGCTGTAACTAAACCAACAGGCTTGTATATTAGGGTGTATTAGAGGGAAGATCAGTTAAAACCAATATCTATCACTTTTTTAAGAGATTTTAGTGTATATTTTTAGCGTGAAATTTTAGCGTGAAATTATAGAAAATCTAATTTGCCAGCTTACTTGTGCATTACAATTAAATAGTGAACATTGCTTTCTGACTTCATTTTTTAACAACCCAACTAACAATATTTTTTTCTGTTTCAGATTCTGATGCATTTATAAGTTGATAATATTTGCGATGGCTGCTTGTGTCAGGACGAGGAACCAAAAATCCAGCCATCTCAGTCACTATCTTGGGTCTGGGAGAGAGCTCCTGAAGTCGGAGTTGCCTACATTGAGAGATGCTTTGAGATACGGTGTTTTAATCAGGTAAATCAGTGAAAAGAACCAAAGAACTTACACAAACAAAGACATTGCCAGTGATAAGCACCAAAGCTGTTCAAGCATTAGTACACTCTGGCTAACGCTCAGTTCAAGCCTCCAGTCATAACAAGTCAGAAGAAGACAGAGACTGGCAGCCGTTGGGAAAAAGGCAAGACATTCTCTTGGGAGAGGAAAACTTGCAGTTATGACAGCTGTCAAGCAATCAATTCAGCGGCTGAAGAATGATTACTTGTAAGTGCCCAATTGTTCTTCGTCTCGAGTTTGATGCGATCGGCCAGTAAACTTGAGGCCCATGTACTCGTGGCTTGCAAGCGTGAACTGAAGATTCCTGTGATCGAACTGGCATTTGTCAAAGCACAGAGAGAGAAGATTGGCAGTATAGGGGCTCTCATGATTTCTAGCCAAGATATTCCGGAGTCCAAGAGACAGGAGGCTGCCACAGAGAGACAGAAGAGGAGAAGAGTTGCCGAGGAAAAGAGACTTGAGAAGGCCCAGGGTGAGGTAAAAAAGGCCGATGATTGGAGTCAAGTTGATTCAGAGTTTAATGACTTCCCCATGGCTGATCCGAGTGCTGACCAGGAGAATGGTGACTTTGTCCCTAACCCAGAAAATAATGATCCCAAAACCTTCCAGGCATAAGATTTCGAAATAGAAAGATATCCTGAGCATAGCTCTGGCCAGCATGCGACACCACACTGGTCTCAGAGAAACTGCAGAGATAGCAACAGCTGCCTGCTGATTGGTGGTTTGATAACACCTGATGATGTTCACCTGGTGATAGATCATAACAAAGCAAGGAGCTCAGGAGAAACTTGTCAAAACTCCAGAAGAGGAGATGGATATGGGATAAGAGAAATGGAATCAATTGTTTGTTCTTTGATGGAGAAGGATGATACCCAAGTGTTCAAGAAAGTTGGAGATTCTGACAAGTTGTTCCCTGCCATGGTGAAGGAGGAACACTACTCCCTGCTGCAGTGGAACCCCAGGAGGAAGTATTTGTGACATTTCACTCAGAGAAAGATGACATCAGGAAACCAGCTGAGAGAGTGGCAGATAACATTGTGAACTGGCTCAGAGAGAGGAACGTAGACCAGACCCTGCAGGCCATTGGAGGGGACAGCACCAACACGAACACAGGGTGGCAAGGGGGGGTCATACAGTGGATAGAGCGGAAGATTGGGAGGAAGCTGGTCTGGATTGTTTGTGACCTCCACACCAACGAGTTGCCACTGAGACATCTGATCCAGGAGCTGGATGGCAAGACTCTTTGAAACAACAGATGGTCTGGTCCTTCTTGGCAAGATGCTGGCCCTGCCACTGAGTTAGAAATAAATCCGAGCTTTGAAAAATCACAGTTGGCCCTCCACTCGTTGAGCTTGCACATACTGTCATTGACGACCTGAGTACTGACCAGTACTATGGTTACATGATTTGCAGTGCCATCAAAACTGGGATCATGCCTGATAGACTTGCTTACCTGCAGATAGGTCCAGTCTCACATTCTAGGTGGCTCACAACGGCTCTCAGGTTCTGCAGAATTTGGGTCGGTCATCATAAACTGAAAGGGAACCAGCTTCACAACCTGAGACTTATTAGTCCAATCTATCGTGAGTGTCTACTTGCCAAATTGGTTCAACACCAAGGTCAGTTACTGTTCTCCGGAAGGTCCGAGGCATGTTCTCTCTTCCAGCTTGAGCTCCTGAGGAGTCAGCCAAGGAAGGTTGTTCAGATTGTGGAGCAGACTGTGAGGAGATCTTCCTGGCATGCTCATCCCGAGGCAGTTCTGCAGACAATGCTCTGCAGTAAGGATGAGGAGGAGAAAAGAGTGGCAGTCAAAAAGATCTTGGATATGAGACTTATGAGAGGATCTGGGCATGACGAATCAGTTGGTGACGATTCCTTCAGGGTCAGGAAGACTCTTGAAGTCAATCTAGGTGCCAAGACCCTCACTGATCTCATAGATCTGGATAACATCCAGGCTGGCAGTGAGCCCCCTCTTACCTGCAGCCTCACCAATGTTCAAGTCAGAGTTTTCCTGGACAACCCCATGCATGTCCCTGCCTGGCCCTCGCACACCCAGAGTATAGAGAGTTGTGTACAGCAAGTGAGCGAGGCCAGCAGTCACGTGTACAGCCAGGAGAGGAGGGAAGGCTACATCCGAGCTCAGGTGGTCAGCAGGGAGGTGATGAGTAGAAACAGAAGCAAGAAAGACATGTTCTCTATGGTGTGCAGCAATACCGGGTCGTAGTAGTAAACCGGTTTTTGTATTTGATGATTTTGTTTTCTAAAGGAATATTAAATTTAATAAATGTGTCAAGATCATTCGTTTTACTATTCTGGATCATTTTCATCCTAATAAATTAACCTGATACATTTACTTTACTTTAAATAAGCTATTTAGTGGTGTTGGTAAAAGGGTGGGAATACTGAATTTTCATAAGATTTCAAATTAAAATTTACCTAGCAAAAAATAAAAACTTTTCAAATCTGAAGATATCAAGGATGATCTCTGTACATAGAACTACATCATTAATACTCTTGGGCCGATTTTTCAAACTCCCAAAAAAAAAAATCGCCTCCGTATGACACACCCTATTGTATATGGCGCACATACTGTATATACAGATATATATCTATTACTGAGGCGTGTCAGTACACACGTATATTTTTATCTAAACACACACACACACACACACACACACACACACACACACACACATACACATCTTTATAGGAGGAGCGTGTAAACAGTAAGATATAGTGGTCCCTCCCAGGTTAACGTTGTCTACTTCTAATACTCCTCACTGGAGCTGTTGTAGAGACAAGCTATCATCATAAAGTATCGCTGGCACAGTTTGGAGGCTTTATATAATATTTTTTTCCCGTTTATGTTTTATCATCTAGAATCTGTGTGTGTGTGTTTAGTTATCTTAATATTGTTTTTGTTATGTATTGTGGACGAACGCACAAGCGAACATAGATTTAGCTTTATATTCTACGTAGATTTCATTTATCCTGAAGAGCGAGGGTCAGAGACAACCTCCCTTGGGTGTCATTGTATTGGTTGAAGCTTTGTTTCTGACTCTATACCCAGTGCTTGTCCCATTGTCTCTCAGCATCGACTGTTGGGTAAAGAACGGTGTCCATAACTTGTTAAATCTCGACATGTTTGATCCTCGTTAATATTAAAGGTTAAATACAATGCTATTTTGTTTTCGTTAGTAGTATAAGTATAGATTTTTTATCGTCCGTCATAACTCTCAGCTTGTACGAGTATACGTTTGACACTGTGACTTGCTGGAACATGCTCGTCAACCTTTAATCAGCGCTGTAATATCTCATTTGATGTTTAGTACCGTTCCGATAGGTATGCAGCGACTGAGTTTGTTACAGTACTCGTCACCTGTAGTAAGGATCATTGGTTTGATCCTAGAGCACTCTCAGTCCACCCGGTAGCAAATGGGTACCTAAATCTACAGTTGGAGAAGTGAAGGTTATTGAGTACAGTGCCGGTCATCCTGCCTCCTAATGGGTAGTTAAAGCCCATGAGACCTTTTTCACTTTTATAGTTTCGATCAGGCACGTATAGAAAGTTTTGGTTGCTGGCTGTAGGTGTCTGTACTGCACACTGTAAACATTGACCATCCAGCAACACAGAACAGGGCATTATGTTACTGAGGTCCATGACTATGTTTATTTCCTGAAGTTACTGTGTATTTATCTTGCGTCTGTATTACATAAAAGAAAAAATATCTGTACAAGGCCAGGGATTTGTCTAGCTTTAATATAGTGTATACTGTTGAATACAAGGTGAAAAATTAATAATGATACTGATAATAATAATAATAATATAATATAATAATGATACTAATATAATATAATAATGATAATAATCATATATAAATGATTGTGAAAGTTACATTTATTGTTAGTTTTGTTAGTATCGTTATTACCTCAGAAAATGTAAATTATTAAAAAAAATATATTGATGTCGTCTCTGATAACCAACACGTCTGTAAGTAACTCTGAGTTATAAAGCCTAGAGGAGTTATGCGGTGTGGCCATTAAATGTTTTTTTGTTTTCGTTTTATTACTATTGGATATATCAGCTGAAGACCTGAGTTTGGACAAGGGGTTCGAGCCTGTATTGTGGACTGAAGTGTGAATATACAACACATTCCACGTTATTATCAACATCATCTACCCCTGTCAGGTGTTGCTGCCAGCACAGGGGGCAGGGGGTAATGTAAGATTGTTTACAATGAGGCAGACACACCTGGCAGTGAGGTGGTGGAAAAAGACACTTTAGTGTAAACTGAGTGATACTGAGAGTAAACATTTGCTTTGTCTTAAAGCTCTCACTACGTGAACTTTGGCGTAACTTTATATCGCTACCAAAAATGTCACAGCTTGACACATTAGCTTGATCTAGGTGATGTTCAGTGTCATATCCAGTGTGTCACGAGGCATTGACAGTGAAACAGTTGTTAGTTTGATAGTTTGTTATAAGCTTAGTGAGGTTATCCGTGAAGGTCAGTGAGCACACAGGGACCTTGAATCATGCCCAGAACTCGGTGCCTCCTAGCCAAGTCTTCACACTATTTGTAGACGAGGTCATCCTACAAGTGGTAAGTTACAGTGTTGCATTAGCTATGTGGTGTTGACAATGCTTATAATTTATAGGGTTTACCCCTAATACTGGCGCCATTGTTTACACTACAAAATAATTTCTAGTGGTCGATATGTTTTTCACAAATATTTGAAATTTTATTTTTCTGTTTGTACTTCAATAAAATCTGTTGTGTAAATCAAGTTGGTTCCAAAATAAGATGTTGCCATTTCAGAGTGAGTACGGATATTATTTATAGATGCAGAATAATTCGTAATGACGAAAATGCACACTGATAATAAATTTGGTTTTCTCTATAAAATAATATTATTTATTAGCTAAGCATTTGGACATTTACAATTGATTTTTATGCACAAAAATGTCCCTCTTCATAAGAAAACTACTTACATTTGTTTTTTTATTGTATGTACTTTCGGAAAATAAACTTATGACGGAAATTAAATTTGAAAAATATAAAGAAAAAATGCTCCTGTAGTCGCCGGTGTGCTTCTCTGCCTGGCAGTTGTATAATTGTTGCTCATTTGTACATTATTTTTTGTGTTATTTTTATAATCTAGAAAACAGACATTAAGATGCCATTATAAGCAACTTAATAATGGGGAGAACAAGTGTGAACCTTCGTGTAAAATATTATTTCAAAGAATTAGCAGCCAGAAAATTCGCAGTGAATTAAAGGATAAAAAGACAAAAACTTGCAGCTTATGATAAATTCACTATTACTCTGATATATGATTGATAATTTAAAAAACAGGGTTAGAAGCCAATAGAAAATAACGTGTTCCTCCTCGTTTTATTATTTATTAAACAATAATTTCATATGATCTTCAGAACTGGCTGGTAATAAAACACACTGTAACAGATTATGAAGACAGGTACAGTACAGTACACAGTAAAGAAGAAACTGACGTTATACTGTTCCTCGTTCACCATTAACAGTCTTGTAGGAATAATGATGTACTCTACAGTATATGGTGGGAGTAAACGACTCCTGCGCTGTAAGCATGAAAATCAGATTTTCCTTGGAGGCGCTGCTTGGTATGCAAGATCACGCAAGCTGTGTATTGACAGATAAGGGTGGAGGTGGTCGTAGTGTTGAGTGAGGGCGGGTGTAGTTTGTAGGTCAGACGTTGTGCGTTTTGTTACGCTCACACGCAACTTCCAAGCAGTTCCAGACGTCACATATATAGTTTCTCTGTCTAGTAGTAGTTGACTCAGCTGACCGGAGTACTTATAAGGTACACAGCAAGGCAGTAACTCCTGGCAACTAATAGTTTTTGTAAATGAGGACAGTAACGTACTGTACATTGAGTGAATCGTTTCGGACACTGGCCAGGACTAGATCAATGTTTTGTTGACAGAAATCAGCTGATGGACCGAGATAAATGTTTACTGAGTTCTGCGTGTGGATATAAAACGGCTCCGCTAGCCTGGTGAATATTGACACACTGATGATGTACGATCCATACATAATGTATAAAGACGACCCATTACATGAATACAGATGGATAGTGACTGTGATGCACACGTAGTTACTTTCTCTCATGTCTTTCTCTCTCACTTTCGCATTGACACACAAATACACACACAAGGCGTTAATCATCTACAGTACTCAAGATTTGGTGTCAGGAATTCATTTACTTCATAATTAGACATGACATACAGACTCATTGTGGTGTTTACTAAGAGTATTTGTCTGTTGGTATTCATGTGTCATCATCGTGGGAAGATTTAATGCCATATAGTTCAAGATTTACGTGGCTACCCAAGGTCACACGTGAAGCAGTCAATGGTCGGCAAAAAACCTCAAGCATATATTATATTAATGAAAATAAACCACTGAGTTTGTTTTCGTTTCGTTGGTGAATGTTTGGTTTTGCCTTTATTGTGTTAAGAGCTTGCG
>NW_024729866.1:0-10689 GCF_018991925.1 Homarus americanus | reverse complement strand
CTAATTAGAAAGGTAGAAGCACATGGCATCAAAGGTAATATCCTTAAATGGATTAGGGTGTGGTTACAGGACAGGAAACAGCGAGTGAGCATTAATGGCACTAAGTCCCATTGGAGCAACGTCACAAGTGGAGTTCCCCAAGGCTCAGTACTTTGACCATTATTATTTATTATATACATAAACGACATAGATATCGGCATAGACAGCAACATAAGCAAATTTGCTGATGACACTAAAATAGGACGTGTTATTAAATCTGACGAGGACTCGGCAAAACTACAGGAAGATCTAAATAAATTTTTCGAATGGTCTGAAAAATGGCAGATGAAATTCAACGTGGACAAATGTAGAGTACTTAGTATAGGAGATGTAAACAGGGAAACCAGATACCAGATGAACAACGATGCCATAGAGAAATCCGACTGCGAGAGAGATTTAGGAGTAATGATAAGTAGGAACCTTAAGCCAAGTAAACAATGTGTTTTGCTCGTAACAAGGCTAATAAAGTACTTGGGTTCATACAAAGGAGTGTTAGTTACAAGACTAGCGAGGTCATCCTAAAACTGTATCTTGCTCTTGTGAGACCACACCTGGACTACGCAGTTCAGTTCTGGTCACCGTATTACAGAATGGATATAGAATCCTTGGAAAGAATTCAGAGGAGAATGACAAGACTAATCCCGGCATTAGGAACCTTGAGTATAGAGACAGGTTAAAGCATCTTAATTTGCACTCCCTCGAGAGACGTAGAGCGAGGGGCGACCTGATAGAGGTGTATAAGTGGAAGGCAGGGCTAAACAAAGGGGACATTACAAAGGTACTCAAATTATCCAACCAGGAGCGAACTCGTAACAATGGTTTTAAATTAGACAAATTTAGATTTAGGCGTGAAATAGGTAAACACTGGTTTGGAAACAGAGTAGTGGATGAATGGAACAAGTTACCAAATATCATCATTAACTCGAATACGCTGAATTGCTTCAAACATAGGTTGGATGCTCATATGAGCAATAGGGGTTGGGTGTAAACGGGACTGCCCAGTATGGGCCAATAGGCCCGCTGCAGTTTCCTCCATTCTTATGTTCTTATGTTCTTATGCCCTATCCCAGCCACAGGAGAACACACCTAAGTCCTACGTTTCCTATCTCTTGCACAAAAAGTCTAATCTAAGAACCTCACCTAATGTCTACATTATTAATATAATGAGCACAACAGGGAGGAAAGGTTATCCTGTAGGCAATTGTACATAGTTACAATTCTCTCTCTCTCTCTCTCTCTGTCTCTCTCTCTCTCTCTCTCTCTCTCTCTCTCTCTCTCTCTCTCTCTCTCTCTGTGCCCTATTGGACATAGGAACATTAATAGTAGCAGACAAGTCAGAGGAAGAGAGACCAGTTCTGATCACTGTGGATTTACAACGTGAACTGGATGATGTAAGGAGGGAGAGAGATGTTCCTCTCACTGAGAAAAAAAAAAGGATGGGAGAAGGAGAGGATTTATTTGCAAGACCAAAGAGAAAATACTTTTATCAAGGCTACTGCTGCGACTAATGATGTTTTTAGTAGTTTTTTTTTCTCTTCCCAAGTGATTTTGTTCTCAACTGGTGTCCCTGTAATATACTGGTCTGAGGAGGATATCAGTCGAGTACTGACCTTTCGCAGCTTAAGCCCGAAAGCTTATCACTACTTGCCTGATAGAAGTCAATTTCGTTTCCCATCTATCAGTACACTGCATCGTTGGATTCTCAGCTCAATGTGGAACCAGGTGTGTTGCATGCACTTCTGCAACTGTTGTACCATAAATGTGAGTCTATGGATGACTGTAAACGTCTACGTGTTTAATCTTTTGATGAAACAAGTGTCAGTGAAGGTAACACTTGTCTTGTGAGGTCATAATTCCTGTCACATCACTCACACCTGGAGGCAAAGGCAGCACCTGTGATCACCTGCTCTAACTGCCCCCCCCCACCCCCCCACCACCCATAATCTGATAATCTGTTGTCAGTGGCTGTAACACTTATCATATGAAGTCATAACTCCTGTCACCTCATGTCTACATTATTAGTATAATGGACAAACAGGGAGGAAAAGAACTCCTGTAGGCAACTGTATATATAGTCATCATTACCCTATCTTAAGCTGCAGTTATTTAAATACAAGACTATAACTGAAATACATTGTTTTTCTTTTAACCTTTCCTTCTGTGTATCACCCACCACACTGACTGGTGTCCTTAGCTAAAGTTATATGCAAGATTAAACTCTCTATTAGTATTATTTTCTATGTGAGATACTGAGATAACAAAGTACAGTATATAGAACCATAAAATGTTCTGTTTATAAGAGGTGAGAGGTAGGCGAGGAAGTCTGCCTGCTGACGTCAGCAAAGCTCCACCCACCTTGGCCTAGGCTAGCCTAGTCTAACCTGACCAAACCTAACCTAACCTAACCTTGTGTAAAACAAGTCTAGCCTAGCCTAGCCTAGCCTAGCCTAGCCTAACCTGACCTTATCTAACCAAAACTAACCTAACCTTGATCTGATCTGATCTGATCTAATATAGTGATTAGTTTTAATCAGATTGTTATACGTCTTTTTGATCAGTCTAAGTTTCTTTCATCTTACTCTTCATTTTTTCTCTGTTGTTCATCTTTGTTATATTGTTTTCTTTATGCTTTCTTTTCTTTCCCTCCTCCTCCTCTTCTTATTCCTCTATTGTTCTTTAAGAAATCAGGATAACTGTTAAGATTTGTTGACCAATTTTCTCTACATTTTCATTAAGAGATTACTTATTAAAACAACATTATCTGTATTTATATTATCTGAAGAGGAGTCCCGGCCACAACAAACGTCCCCCACACTAGCATAATGAAACACTCCAGTAATTATGTAAATATTCAAAAGGATTTGGATTTAATTGTAGTTTGTTTAATTTTAGGAACATTTCATTAGTGTTAACGGGAGGCAGGTAATGGCTATTATTAAAAAGGTTCCCTTATAATGACTACGGTCCCTCCAGCCAGACTTAAACTAGCGTCTAAAGCCAAGGTGTGGTAGAGTCAAGGTTACCCACTGAAAAGTTTATTTGGATAAGTTCGGTGTGATTCTATTAGGTTTGGCTCCATTAGGCGGTGTAAGGTTACCTGGAGTGGATGATTATGTGTTGGGTGGGGCGGAGAGGAGTCACACCAGGTTAGTTAGACTCCAGTTAGTGTGTATTTTATCCCTTTAACTCTCAAAGGAAAATTAAATAGATTAGTTGTTTTATAAGATAATTATTTAATTTTAATTCATCGGTTTATACTTTCATGATGTTACGTAAGTCTATAAATTCACTTAATTATTTTAATGGCAGGATAATAAAAAGATACCTGCTGTAATTACCGTGTTGGAAACTACAATTAGACAACCAAAACAGCATCATCGGCCATTACAGAGCGTTATTTTGTATAATGTAAGCACTTAAGTCAGTGGCCTAAAGCCTCAGGGCTGCCGTGTGAGGTGGTTCAGTCACGATACAAACATTACCAACATGTTTATCTTCACCAGGTGGGCTTAACATGACCAGGTGATGCCTTACTAACTCTTGGATTATTATTGTTGTTTAGTGAATTTGTATGAAGCTGCAAGATCATCTTACACCTCTTGGAGAAAATTGGGTAAAAAAAAATTTTCATCCCAATTTCCCCAATTGGTAGATATTTTTTTTTTTTTGTATTTTGGTATTCTTTAACCTACCTTACCTGACCTCACCTGACCTAACCTGAAAATAATCCTAGTGATAATGGTAAAAAAATGCCAAATACCTATTGGAATAAAAACGAATATTAACCGATATTTTTGTATTATGGAGAAAACAAAATCTTCAAAAAAGTACAAAAAGTTAAAAACATAAATCAATATTTATAACAACTCCTCCAGGTATCTTTTGTTAGTTTCACCTTCAGTGTCCTCATGACTGTCCTTGTCATTTTACTATTGTTTGTCTTCCTGTATCTTGGATGTTCTCTATGTCACAGTTTGTGTTTGTTCTTTATTGTACTTCGTCACTGTCCATGTTTTACTGCATTATATTTCTTTGTTGTGATAAAATAGTTCCAAGACCTTCAGTTATAAACAATAATCATATGAAAGTCTTTGACAACAACTTAAATTATTCCTTATTTTCGTTACTTAGATCCATTGAATTCTTGTGTCCGTGTCCGTGACAATGATAATGAAAGGACTTATATTGAGTAGTCTCTCAGGTTTTCATTCGACTGTAAACATACAGTAAACATACAAAGCTGTAGTGAGACTGCTGGAGTTATGCTGCATCATATTAATGCAGCATGCAGCATAATGCGACCTCCTCTCCCTCCCTCCCCGACATGACAGCATAATGCAGCTCCCTCTACCTCCCTCCCCAGCATGACAACATAATGCAACTCCCTCTCCCTCACTCCCCAGCATGACAGGATAATGCAGCTCCCTCTCACTCCCTACCCAGCATGACAACATTATGCAGCTCCCTCTCCCTCCCTCCCCAGCATGTCAACATAATGCAGCTCCCTCTCCTTCCCTCCCCAGCTTGACAGCATAATGCAGCTCCCTCTCCCTCTCTTCCCAGCATGAGAGCATAATGCAGCTCCCTCTCCTTCCCTCCCTCCCCCAGCATGACAGCATAATGCAGCTCCCTCTCCCTCTCTCTTCAGCATGACAGCATAATGCAGCTCCCTCTCCATCCCTCCCCAGCATGACAGCATAATGCAGCTCCCTCTCCCTCTCTCCCCAGCATGACAGCATAATGCAGCTCCCTCTCCCTCCCTTCCCAGCATGACAGCATAATGCAGCTCCCTCTCCCTCCCTCCCTCCGCAGCATGACAGCATAATGCAGCTCCCTCTCCCTCCCTCCCCAGCATGACAGCATAATGCAGCCCTCTCTCCTCCACTTCAGCATGAGGCATAGCAGCTCCCTCCATCCCTCCCAGCATGAAAGCATAATGCAGCTCCCCCTCCTCCTCCCAGCATGACAACATTATGCAGCTCCCTCTCCCTCCCTCCCCAGCATGACAGCATAATGCAGCTCCCTCTCTCCCTCCCTCCCCAGCATGACAGCATAATGCAGCTCCCTCTCCCTCCCTCCCTCCTCAGCATGACAGCATAATGCAGCTCCCTCTCCCTCCCTCCCCAGCATGACAGCATAATGCAGCTCCCTCTCCCTCCCTCCCCAGCATGACAGCATAATGCAGCTCCCTCTCCCTCCCTCCCCAGCATGACAGCATAATGCAGCTCCCTCTCCCTCTCTCCCCAGCATGACAGCATAATGCAGCTCCCTCTCCCTCCATCCCCAGCTTGACAGCATAATGCAGTTCCCTCTCCCTCCTTCCCGAGCATGACAGCATAATGCAGCTTCCTCTCCCTCCCTTCCCAGCATGACATCATAATGCAGCTCCCTCTCCCTCCCTCCCAGCATGACAGCATAATGCAGCTCCCTCTCCCTCCTTGCCCAGCATGACAACATTATGCAACTCGCTCTCCCTCCCTCCCCAGCATGACAGCATAATCCCTCCCCAGCATGACAGCATAATGCAGCCCCTCTCCCTCTCTCCCAGCATGACAGCATATGCAGCTCTCTCTCCCTCCCTCCCTCCCCAGCATGACAGCATAATGCAGCCCTCCCTCCCTCCCTCCTCAGCATGACAGTATAATGCAGCTCCCTCTCCCTCCCTCCCCAGCATGACAACATTATGCAGCTCCCTCTCCCTCCCTCCCCAGCATGACAGCATAATGCAGCTCCCTCTCCCTCCCTCCCCAGCATGACAGCACCCTGAAGTTCCTTAATGAGTTGGGCTCCAGACTCATTGAAACTACCAGAGACTCCAGGGCATCGATCTACTATTTACAAGACAACCAATTGGGAGATTATGGTAAGGGAAGGCGAAAGACATCAGGTAGATTTTTACAGAACTTAATTTGGTTGGGACACAAAGACAGGCTGGAAGGGTGAGGTATGAGGATCTGGTAGGGTGGAATATGAGGGACTGGAATGGTAGGGTATGAGGGATTAACAGGGTAGGGTATGAGGGACTAACAGGGTAGGGTATGAGGAACTAGAAGGGTAGGGTATGAGGACTGGCAGGGTGGGGCATAAGAGACTAACAAAACTGGGTAGAAGGGTGTGACAATCTCCTCTTCTACACTAATCACGCCACACGTTCTCCCTAAGTCATCAAAAAATATACATTTGTCATGGTGTTCAAAAATTCCTCTTTTACCAACACAAGCTCTCGTTCTTGTAGCCATTGTGATTTAGGCTGAGGGGATAGAGAGATATAGTGAAAGAAGTAGGAACAGATAAAGAGAATGACAGACATAGATATGAGGATATAATAATTGTGGAAGGGGAAGGAAAGAGGAGGTGGAGATAGTGGTAGAGGAACCAAGGAAGGAGAGTAGGGGAGAGAGAGTGATGATATATTAAGGTTAATAGAGACAAGGGGGGATAGGATAGGTAAAGAGGATACGACAGGGCAGATTTAATCTAATTTCATGGGTAAGAGATGGCAGGAAACCTAGTGAGTGAGTGAGTGGGACAACCATTGATCGTGATCACGCCCCAGTCCACAAGATTGTACACACAAGATAGTCAAAGGAACAGAGGGAACATATTCGGCTTGTTGTCGAACACTTGAATCAAAGGAGCAATAAGTTATTACTGAGTCACTGCACGTTGACTACATATTATAGTGTTTGTAAAGATCTTTCTTGTTACACTGGTCGAGAAGATCAGATAGCGACCGTACGTGAGCTATGGCCCATATCTACAGAACCTCGACCATATTAGTTGGTAAAATTGTCTTCGTTTTCTTTGGTGAGTGATCGTGTATTTCCAGATGTAATAACTGAAATGTGTTCAGTGTCTCCAGCAGGACCCGGCTGTACTCTCTTATTGCTGGGACCTCTATCAATCTGCCTACACGAATATCAATAAGACCCGTTTCAACTTCTCTACAAACTTTAAGAGCGTTCGGTTGAGGAGTTCAGGTACGAAAAAAGTATGTTAAGTGAGAATAAATTAACACGAGGCCAGTCAGTGTGTCAAAACACGGTCGGGCCCACATCAACTGGCAATATAATCACATAAGGCGGATCATGACGATAACACATTTGTGCTTATTGTTTCATCAAAGTACTTAGGCAACATGTTAAATCTATTGTTTGTGTGAAAGTAAAAGGAGAAGCTGTACAGGTTGATCCACAGTTCCTGTTTCAACATCTAACAAAAGCATCAGGGAGAGTGTAAGGCAGGTGAGTAGTGTAACCACCCACTGTACTCTCAAGGGTCTGGCCTAAGAAACACCTTATGGACTATGAGCTGTACACTGCTGCATCACATTAACCACTAGGAGTTGTAAACAAACACTCCAAAAGTGCCTTTATGGAGGAGACCGATGAATTTCAAAATGAACACTGTGACTCCTGTTGTCTCGGTAGGGTCGTCAAAATCCTTTGTCTGTTGTGTCATATCGTCTAACACAAAATCGTAAACATACTTTTTGGAGCGTATCTACATCTTACAGCATGATGACACTAAATGGCCGCCTTAAAATGTTATTCTCAAAGACTTAATTATCCAATGAAAAAATTCACCCACTAAAATTTAAGATCACGTTGAAGATAAACTCATTAAAGTTTTATACTGTACTATAATGGAAATTAAAGTTCACTCACTCGCACTCTTGGGCAGAAATTATAATTTAAGTTCTCATTTTAGAACAGTCTTGGCTGTTTTTAGGTCCTGCTATGGTTACTGTCTGAGTCATAATCAACCTCACTTGGCATCTTCTATTTCATTTTGGCGCATTTCATGTTGGTGTATTTCATGTTGGTGTATTTCATGTTGGTGTATTTCATGTTGGTGATCACCTGCCACCCACCAGAGACTTGGGAAGGTTAGAAATAGTGTCATCTCTGTGTTTTATGACGTCTTCGAGGTTTATATCTTCACCTCACCTCCTGAACCACATCCTCAAGACGGACCATTTCTTACCCCTGGTCGTCTTCTTAGCTAATCAGGCTTATTTAATTCTTCTCTCACAGCGCTGCGCCCCCTGGCGAGAAACTCTCCCTCATTTCTTGTAACTTTTAGAGAAGGAAAGTTTATTCTCAACTGGTTGTACAGATGAAGCGTCACAACTTCTCGATATCTTTGCTTTGTGATTATAATACCAACGTGTCTGAGTTGTGTATTTGTTTATAAACTTAATGGAATAATATTTACCCAAGTTTAAGAGGCACTAAAGACATTATAAGGGCTGGATATTTCAAATTATCTGCATCTCTTGAATCACTTGAATCAAGAGTGAGAAAATGAAATTAAAACAAAAAAGAATTGTAAGTGAATGAAATATCGAAATCCTTGAAAAAACTAAATTTCTTAAAACAGTAATGGACTAAGACAGCAGTGGAAGGTAAGGAGATTGGTGGAAAAGAAAGGAGAAGACCGAAGGAGGAAGGTAAAAGGAGGGAAGATGGAGGGGTAAAATAAAGGGGAAAGGAAGATGAAGGGGGAAGAAATGAATGGGGGAGATGGAAGGGAGGAAGAAGGGAGGGAAGATGAAGGGGTAAGATGGAGGAGAAAGACGATGGGGAGAAGAAGATGAAGGAGAAGATGAAAGGTGGAAGATGAAAGGCAGGAAGCGACAGTGCAAAATAGATCGGCAAGAGACACAGTTGTACCAGAGGTGGTAAAAATATACACCAGGAAGGAATCAGGTGTGGCAATGTAATACACTCTCTCTCTCTCTCTCTCTCTGTCTCCATATTATGTTGCTCAGATTTCTCTCTTTTTCTAAAAATACAAAACTCAACTCAATAAAGGCAACACATGTACTGTACTATGACTGCCAGTGTATTATAGCATCAACATTATTATATAAGAGTATATATTATACTTAAGCCCCCCCCCCAGGTATCGCCGGGATGGTTAATCTTCAGGTGGGATACGCTGGGCGGCGAGGGGAGTGACAATCTACCTGTGTCATTAAGGTCTCTGTTACCTTTTCCTGGGGCGACACTTCAGGTGAGTTATTATATAAAAAAGAGACTCACTTTATACAATACATGATAAAATAACACCACCATTTAACTTACATAAATTAACACACAATACAGTACTGAATGCCTAACTAGCTTAGCTCCCCCCACCCCAGCCTCCCTTGAGCGAGCAGGAGCATGCTGTGTATGGCCACCACCCCAACCAATCACCTCGACTCAGCTAGGTGGACAGCCCACCTGCTATTACTCCCTACTACTTTACTTCCCTTTTCTATTCTTTCCTTCTCTCTATCCTCTCCTCTCTCATGGCAAAGTCATTTCCCACTTTACTTCATCATCGTTACTCAGTAAGACAGCAGTAGACCACGACGCTTAACACTGTACCTGCCTGACTCTGGTGTTACCTGTACTGTGTTAATTGGCTTGAAGAACATACAACTTTAAACCGTGATATGAATTGTTAATTTTCATAGGAAGATGAACTAGACAAAAAACGACCTTTATAACTAAATGTCAGACCAAATACTGTCAAGAGGTGTGAACAGCTTCCATATGGAGAGGAGAGGATCTTGAATTGAAGTCTAATGTGTCACTTCACGCAATAACTCTGTGGGGTGGACACATCGACAACACAAGAGTGACCGACATATAAACACTTCCGAGACAACGATAACTAATGACTTTTTTGTTTGTCCTTTCAGAACAAAGTTCACTCCTGGGATTATCTCTCATAAACGAAGCATCACCAAGCACAAGCACCACACACCTGTATAGGTCTTCGGTATCGTCAACCAGCAACTGTCTATATGCTAATAGTCCAGACAAAACCTTGCTTTTACTTTAACCCGGAAATAAACATCGACAGGTTTATTATAAATAATTATGACGACAGTAAGTTTTCAAGGTTCAAGTGTCCTTATTTCCTGCCAATGGTTCCAGGAAAACCTTAAAACTTACAATTAATAAATAATTAAAGATTTTGTTTCTTGTATCTATATATATAAAACAAAGAAGTATGTATTTTTGTTTGTGTGTGTGTTTGTGTGTCCGCACGAGAATCTCGGAAACTACTATACCGATCTGTAGTGATGATGGATGGTGTTATATGTAGTGATGATGGATGGTGTTATATGTAGTGATGAGGGATGATGTTATATGTAGTGATGATGGATGGTGTTATATGTAGTGATGATGGATGATGTTATATGTAGTGATGATGGATGGTGTTATATGTAGTGATGATGGATGATGTTATATGTAGTGATGATGGATGATGCTATATGTAGTGATGATGGGTGGTGTTATATGCAGTGATGATGGATGATGTTATATGTAGTGATGATGGGCGGTGTTATATGTAGTGATGATCTATCTTCTATCGATATAAAACAAAGAAGTATGTCTGTTTGTGTGTGTGTGTGTGTGTTTGCTTGTGTGTCCGCACGAGAATCTCGAAAACTACTCTACCGATCTGTAGTGATGATGGATGATGTTATATGTAGTGATGATAGATGGTGTTATATGTAGTGATGATGGATGGTGTTATGTGTAGTGATGATGGATGATGTTATATGTGTTATAAGTGTTTAAATAACATGGTAGATATTACTGAGCCTTCATCAGGGTTGGTGCCTCCCTCCAGGTTCCCAGAGGTACA
>NW_024729865.1:275000-312500 GCF_018991925.1 Homarus americanus | reverse complement strand
ACTCCATTCTTCCTTCACTCATTTCACTCCCTCTTTTACCATTACTTCTTTACTCACTACTTTCTCACTTACTTTAAGCGCCAACTTTTCATTTAAACCAGTGATGGAAAGTAGAGTCGAGTCACAGTGTGGTTTTGTCGCCATGTTTGTGTGGTGGTGTATGTGGGTTACGGCGAGGCGTTCTCAGACCTTCAGTTTAGGAGGAGGAGGAGGAGGAGGAGGAGGAGGAGGAGGGGGAGAGGAGGAGGAGGAGGAGGAAGAAGAGGAGATGAGATATTAAGGATCAACTGTCACATTTCCAGTTCGAGAAGAATATAAAAAAAAGTAGTGTAGTACAACTCACATCTTCCTGTCATAAGTCACAAAAGAATCGACGACACATTTCCACTTTGGCCAACGAATTTAACTTGCGGACCGCTAAGAATACACACTCTCATACCCTTCCTCTATCTCTTCCTCCCCACCACCGCATGAGTCGCGGCCATCTTTATCAACTTGGAGGAGGTCAAATGTGATTCAATCAGAGAGGTGGGCGGGAGGGGAGGAAGGGGTAGGAGGGGGAAGGGAGGGAAGGGGGGGGTTAGGGGGGGGTGTAAGATGGTGCTTTTCCGACGGCAGGGAGGAAGAGGGACGTATTTGGCAGATGTCCTTCCACACGATAATTCCTGGACTAGACAGACAGGAGGACAGACAGACAGACAGACCACTCGACCGTCTAATCTGGTTTTTCAGAGACGAGGAATACAGAAATATACACGTTATGAGGAACTGAACTCTGGAGGAGAGAGAGAGAGAGAGAGAGAGAGAGAGAGAGAGAGAGAGAGAGAGAGAGAGAGAGAGAGAGAGAGAGAGAGCTATATTACTCAGTAACTGATCGCCACAAGGACCCCTGTGTTGATGTCGTTTCACTCCTACACTTCTCACTCTCCTTCACTCTTCTGCTGGGGGGTGGTGTAGGGGTAATCGTCTCAACCTGCTGGGGGTGGTGTGGTGGTCTGTCCTGCTGGGTGGTAAGGTAGTCGTTCTCAAGCTGGGGTGGTAGTGGTAGTCGTCCTGTGGTGTAGTGGTAGGTCCTCAAGCTGGGGTGTAGTGGTAGTCGTCCCTCAAGCTGTGTGTAAGTGTTCTCAAGCTGGGTAGTGGTAGTCGTCCTCAAGCTGGGGTGGTGTAGTGGTAGTCGTTCTCAAGCTGGGGTGGTGTAGTGGTAGTCGTTCTCAAGCTGGGGTGGTGTAAGGGTAGTCGTCGTCCTCAAGCTGGGTGGTGCACGAAGACAGACACACAGCTCTCCCTACATTCATTCAATTACTCTCAGGTTAGGTTAGGTTAGGTTAGGTTAGGCTTGGTTAGGTTAGGTTTGGATAAATTAATCTCAGGTTGCTGGATAATCTCCAAAAATAATTTATCGTAATAATTTACAGGTGAGACGCCCTACCTGGCCAACCATCAGTTGTTTACCTGAGCATCCCTCACTGAGAGAGAGAGAGAGAGAGAGAGAGAGAGAGAGAGAGAGAGAGAGAGAGAGAGAGAGTTTTCACAAGCCTAAACCACATCATCAACGGGAACCACGACACCACAACAGTAATGTCAGCAACAGTAACAACGGTAGGTAAGATAAGATAGGTAAGGTAAGGTAAGGTAAGGGGTAAGGTAGGGTAAGGGGAAGTAAGGTAAGGTGTAGGTAGGTATGTAAGGTGGTGTAAAGGTAAGGTAAGGTATGTAGTAAAGTGGTGGGGACATGTCATACGGCCGGTCGAGACTCGCCGGCGTCGTTGGTGGGTGGGTGAGGTTACCAGGGCAACGCAGTATTGCCAATCACCCTCCGCCGACACACCCTTCCAAATACCCACCCCTCACCCACCTCTCCCTCTCATCCACCTCTCCCATTTCCCCCATTCCTATCTTCGTAATCTGATAAACCCATTTCATTGTCCATTAATCTATTTCTATATATACCCAATTAACGTCGTGATATTAGGTGTAAGGAAAATTGGTTTAATTGGTGTGGTTTAATGGGGAAATACATTAGTCCCCATTTCACCACAAGTTCAAGTCATATTACCAATTATTCCAGGTTCTAAAATGGGTAAAGAGGAGCAAATGAAATAGAGAGGTGACGAATTGGGGATGTTAATAGGGGCCCCATTACCATAAATCTCCCCATTATTAGAACTAAATATTTTTAATTTCCCACACATTAACTTAACTTTATATAATGGTTAATAAAATATTAGCAGGGGATTGATAAATGTCTTGAGTAATAGGTAATAGGTGGAATTGGTGGTTTATAAGAGATGGGGAAATGGTGGGTGAGGGAGGGGGGAGTGTGGGGAGGGGAGGGGAGGGGGAGGGGGAGGGGAATGAACTATCCAAACCACCCAAAAAAATATCCCCTAATAACTACATAAAAAATTAAACCCAAAGATACCTATTAATCAGAGACCAATTTCAGGTAACGTAGATAAATAGTCAATAGGTTCAAACTGCTTCTAATAGATTAATTGGTAAATCCTTCTTATTAATTTCAAAATAGGAACCTTAATAATAGCCTAAAACTCCCACACGACCTAAAATAATAGTGATGAAATTGGTTAAAAAAGATGATAAAGGAGGAAATAGGATGAAGAGAGGAAGGGGAGGGAGGAGGGAGGGGGAGACGAGGGAGAGCAAGGGAGGGAGGGGAGGGGGAAGGGTAAGGGACGAGGGAGAGAAAGAAAGGGAGGGGGACGGAGGGAGAGAGAGAGAGACGATGAAAGGTCTCACGCTGAGATGGTAACGCTGGGAAGCCGACTCGACAAGCTCTCTGCTACAAGTGGGCCTAAGGGAAGTGCGGAAGGTGCGGCAGGTAAAGGGGAGTCGGGAGGGGAGGAGGGGGGGGAGGGGGTGAGAGGGGAGAGGAGGAAGGGGAGAGAGGGGAGACGATGGGGAGAAGCCCAGAAGGTATATATGTGGGGGAGGAGGGGAGAAAGGAATAGAGGAAAAATCCAGTTGTAAAGTGGAAGGTCGTGTAGGATTGAGACCATCGGATGAGAGAGAGAGAGAGAGAGAGAGAGAGAGAGAGAGAGACCCCCATCCACTATACATGACTTACAAAAGGTATAAAAACTTACATATACACGCACATTGTCCCCTACTGCCGGACCATATATACGATGATTCTGTAAACAAACCCAGACGATACTGTGTTAGGTCGGGTGATCTGTTCAATACCTGTTCAGTACTTGTTCAATACCTGTTCAGTACTTGTTCATTATCTGTTCAGTACTTGTTCATTATCTGTTCAGTACTTGTTCAATATCTGTTCAGTATTTTTTCATTATCTGTTCAGTACTTGTTCAATACCTGTTCAGTACTTGTTCATTATCTGTTCAGTACTTGTTCAATACCTGTTCAGTACTTGTTCATTATCTGTTCAGTACTTGTTCAATACATCCTCACAGCAACAGGTGGCGTTGTGTCACCTCCACACAGCAACAAGTGGCACAGTGCCTCCTCCTCCTCCTCCTCCTCACAGCAACAGGTGGCACAGTGCCTCCTCCTCCTCCTCCTCCTCCTCCCACACAGCAACAGGTGCACAGTGCCTCCCACACAGCAACAGGTGGCACAGTGCCTCCTCCTACCCTCCACACAGCAACAAGTGGCACAGTGCTCCTCCTCCTCCTCCTCCCCACAGCAACAGGCACAGTGCCGCCCCTCCTCCTCCTCACAGCAACAGGCACAGTGCCCTCCTCCTCCACACAGCAACAGGTGGCACAGTGCCCCTCCTCCACACAGCAACAGGCACAGTGCCTCCCTCCCCCCCTCACAGCAACAGGCACAGTGCCTCCTCCTCCACACAGCAACAGGTGGCACAGTGCCTCCTCCTCCTCCTCCTCACAGCAACAGGTGGCACAGTGCCTCCTCCTCCCTCCTCCTCACAGCAACAGGCACAGTGCTCCTCCTCCTCCCTCCACACAGCAACAGGTGCACAGTGCTCCTCCTCCCTCCACCACACACAGCAACAGGTGGCACAGTGCCCCTCCTCCCCCTCACAGCAACAGGTGGCACAGTGCCTCCTCCTCCTCCCTCCACAGCAACAGGTGGCACAGTGCCTCCTCCTCCTCCTCCACCACACAGGCAACAGGTGGCACAGTGCCTCCTCCTCCTCCTCACAGCAACAGGTGGCACAGTGCCTCCTCCTCCTCCCTCCTCCACAGCAACAGGTGGCACAGTGCCTCCTCCTCCTCCCTCCTCCACACAGCAACAGGTGGCACAGTGCCCTTCCTCCTCCTCCACAGCAACAGGTGGCACAGTGCCTCTTCCTCCTCCCCCTCCACAGCAACAGGTGGCATAGTGCCTCCTCCTCCTCCTTCTCCTCCTCCACAGAGCATTAGGTGGCACAGTGCTCCCTCCTCCTCTTCCACCACACAGCAACAGGTGGCACAGTGCCTCCTCCTCCTCCTCCTCCACAGCAACAGGTGGCACAGTGCCTCTTCCTCCTCCTCCTCCACAGCAACAGGTGGCACAGTGCCTCTCCTCCTCCCCTCCACAGCAACAGGTATAGTGCCTCCTCCTCTCTCCTCCACAGAGCATCAGGTGGCACAGTGCTTCCTCCTCCTCCACCACACAGCAACAGGTAGTGCCACAATAATCCCGGCCAAAATCGAACCCGGACCGATGGAACAGCACACCAATTACTATTACCACTCATCCACCGCCCCTGTTGTACCTCCAAACACCGAGGGGGAAGAGACGATAAAAAGGAGGAAGAGAGGAAGGGCGTTAACTCTCTTTCCCTCCTCTTGTTCATGAATAGAGCACTTAGCATACCCCTTTATGTTCGAAATACAAACAGAGTATTGGGTTTATATCTGGAAGTTTACAATAAGAGTGCAGAGGTCTTATTGCAACTATATCTTGCCAGTCAGCCGCACCTCGATTATGCTGTTCACTTCTGGTGCCCTTATTATAGAATGGATATAAATTCACTAGAGTCGGTGCAGCGAAGAATGACGAAAATGATTCCGGACTTAAACCTTCCATATCAAGATAGATTAAAGAAACTAAACTTGCATTCCTAGAAAGACGAAGAGTGCGGGGAGATATGATAGAAATATTCAAGTGGGTGAAAGGAATCAATAAATGAGATATAGATAAAGTTCTTATAATATCCCAGCAGGACAGGACTCGTAGCAACGGATTTAAGTTGGATAAGTTTAGGTTTAGGAGGGAGATAGGAAGGAACTGGTCTACAAATAGGGTGGACGAGTGGAACAAAGCTAGCAACTTTGTAGTAAGGAACGCTGGAAAGTTTTAAAGGAGGCTGGATAGATTCATGGATGATAGAGAGTGGTAGTAACTCTTGACAGGAGCTGCCATGCACAGACCAACCGGCCTATTGCAGACTCCTTATGATCTTAGGTTCTTATGTTATGATTATTGCTCAGAGGTGAGAGAAGCCTGCCTGTGTCCCCCCACCCCCACCTGTGTCCCCCCCCCTCCCCACCTGTGTCTGTGTCCCCCCCCACCCCTACCTGTGTCCCCCTCACCCCCCACCTGTGTCCCCCCACCCCCCTACCTGTGTCCCCCTCACCCCCCACCTGTGTCCCCCCACCCCCCTACCTGTGTCCCCCTCACCCCCACTCTGTGTCCCCCCTCACCCCTACCCCAGGTCCCCCCCACCCCCACCCAGTCCCCCCCACCCCCCACCCATCCCCCATCCCCACCAGTCCCCCCACCCCACCTGTCCCCCCCACCCCCCACCAGGTCCCCCCACCCCCACCTGTGTCCCCCCCACCCCCACCTGTGTCCCCCCCCACCCCACCTGTGTCCCCCACCCCACCCAGTCCCCCCACCCCCCACCTGTGTCCTCATCCCCCACCTTCCCCTCACCCCACCCCCCCTCACCCCCACCTGTGTCCCCCCTCACCTCCCTACCTGTCCCCTCACCCCCTACCTGTGTCCCCTCACCCCCCAACTGTGTCCCCCCACCCCTACCTATGTCCGCCTTGACCTCCCAATGGCTGGATCTTTCCCTTCCTACGATTGGTTGACTTTTATACATCCTCATTCCCGTGTCCTGATTGGTTGAATTTCTTACTCGCTATCTATTTTCACACCTGATTGGCTGCGGTGTTTGTTTTCATCTCTTGGCTCATCCTCTTATTGGCTGGTTAATGTTCTTTCTCATCCTCTGATTGGCTGGTTAATGCTCTTTCTCATCCTCTGATTGGCTGGTTAATGTTCTTACTCATCCTTTGATTGGCCGGTTAATGCCCTTATCATCTCTAATTGGCTGGTTAATGCCCTTACTCACCCGCTCATTGGCTGATTAATTCCCATCATCCTCTGATTGGCTGGTTAATGTTACTACCCATCCTCTGATTGGCTGGTTGATGCTCTACCATCCTCTGATTGGCTGCTTAATGTTACTATCCATCCTCTGATATTGCTTTGACAACATATTATTGTTCTTTTAATGAATGTTACAACAACAACAACAACAACAACAAAAATAAAATAACAACAATAGTAACAATATATCACACACACACACACACACACACACACACACACACACACACACACACACGATGTTGTTAGACAAGCAAGTAGTTACCCTCACCCCTGCCCCACCCTCACCTCCCTGCC
Organism: Homarus americanus; assembly: GCF_018991925.1. NCBI lineage: Eukaryota > Metazoa > Arthropoda > Malacostraca > Decapoda > Nephropidae > Homarus > Homarus americanus. The sequence continues at coordinate 305,876 of NW_024729865.1, read as the reverse complement.
CTCCTCCATCACCCCGCCCCCACCCCTGCCTCCATCACCCCCATCACCCCCTGCCCCCTCCCTCCATCACCCCTGCCCCTCCTCCTCACCCCTTCCCTCCATCACCCCCATCACCCCCTGCCCTCCCCTTCATTATCTTTAAGTCACCACTTTGGCCCTCTCACCTAACGAGTGGGAGGTCACCAACGAGGGGGTCACCTAACGAGTGGGGTCACTAACTGGGGGTCACTTAACGAGTGGGGATCACCTAACGAGTGGGGGTCACCTGCCTAACGAGTGGATCACCGAGTGGGGTCACCTAACGAGGGGCACTACATAGGGGTCACCAACGAGGAGTCACCTAATGAGGGGGTCACCTAACGAGTGGGGGTCACCTAATGAGTGGGGGCCACCTAATGAGTGGAGTCACCTAACGAGTGGGGTCACCTAACTGGTAAACCTAATGAGGGGGTCACCTAATGAGTGGGGGTCACCAAACGAGTGGGAGTCACCTAACGAGTGGGGACCACCTAACGAGGGGGTCACCTAAACGAGTGGGGTGTACCTAATGAGTGGAATCACCCAATTGAGGGGTCACCTAACGAGTGGGGTCACCTAACGAGTGGGGATCCCTAACGAGTGGGGGTCACCTAACGAGTGGGGTCACCTAATGAGTGGGGGTCACCTAATGAGTGGGGGTCACCCAATTGGGGTCCACCTAACGAGTGGGGTCACCTAACCAGTGGGGGCATTCTACCACACCAACAATCTACCACACTAACAACTACCACACTAACAATCTACCACACTGACAATCTACCACACCAACATTCTACCACAACCAAATAACTCACCACACTGACAATCTACCACACCAATCCACCACACTAACAATCTACCACACTAATCAAATCTACCACACTAACAATCTACCACACTAACAATCTACCACACTAACAATCTACCACACTAACAATCTACCACACTAACAATCTACCACACTAACAATCTACCACACTAACAATCTACCACACTGACAATCTACCACACTAACAATCTACCACACTGACAATCTACCACAGTAGGAATCGTATGTGTGGTGATGGCAGTCGGGACTCGGGAGGGGGAGGGAGGGGGGGGAGGGAAGGGAGGGGAAACCACCATAATAACACGCCCACTAGCTCCACGGTTGGGCAGGGTCGACCCGGTTACTGGCGGAAAGGCGGGGGGAGGGGGGGAGGGGGAAGATGAGGGTGAGGGAAAGGAGTCAAGGATGGGGGGAAGGAAGGGGGTAAAGGGAGAGGGAGGGGCTGTTGCCCAGGAAACCGCCCGCCCGCAAACTACAGACCACCACCACCACCACCACCACCACCACTACCACCACCCTGCCTGCCATCACCACCACCACCACTATCACCACGATCACCACGACCACCACGACCACGACCACCACTATCACCTACCCTAGGCTATACAGATGGGGGGGTGACTATGTCTCACACACACACACACACACACACACACACACACACACACACACACACACACAGTCAAAAAGAGAGATTTTCAGCAAGTGGCGTCTCTAAGACGCCAATGAGTGTAAACAACCTCTTTATTGAAGCTCTATTGAAGCTCTACTGAAGTTCTATTGAAGCTCTATTGAAGCTCTATTGATCCTCTATTGAAGCTCTATTGAAGCTCTACTGAAGTTCTATTGAAGCTCTATTGAAGCTCTATTGATCCTCTATTGAAGCTCTATTGAAGCTCTACTGAAGCTCTATTGAGCCTCTGTTGAAGCTCTATTGAACAATATTAACATGGCTGAGCCAGTTGAGAACCTGAGCTCTCTTTGAAGCACCTGATATATACTATACATTTATCTCAAGGAAGTATTATGTAACATTTAGTAACATCTGGAATAGTACAATAGCATGGTGGTAATAAGAACATCTCATAGTGTTACTACGGTTATCACTTCAATATTCATTTATTTTATTATTTATTATTATTTATTTTTATTTTTTATATTATAAGTAAATACATAAATTACAGTGGAATTGAAAAACATGAGTATAATGGGGGAGCAGTACAACCTGGGTTGTACAGTATTAAGGTTGAACAAGAGGACAGAGCTGTCAGGATTATGTCTAGTTGGCAAATATATTTATTGCTATTGGAATTTCTCATCTATTTACATGATAATTTCCCATAAAACGGTTTTGATGGTACAATAAAAGCAGGTACTGTAAATATAGTAGGTATTACAGGAAATATTAATACTTAGACAATAGATATTTTTTAATAGATGATTTAAAGGAAGGGAGCGTAGTCTTTGCTGGGATGGGTGGGGGTAAGTTGTTCCACACCTTCACACAGTGATATTTTATGGAGGTCTGGGACTGAGAGGAGCGCATGGGGGGTGGTCTTAGTAGCTCTGGGTGCCTAAGTTGTATCTCTGATTATTCCGGAACTGGAAATAATTACTGTAAAGCAAGTGATTGATAGATTTGTAAACAAAGAGGGCAAATTTTTCGTTTGTGTGATCATTTTGTTTTTTCAAGTAGGTCATTGTCCTTACAACTCTCTTTTGTGCAGTAACCAGGGATTGTGTTTTTGAAGAGCCAGAGGCCCCCCATAGTATGTGACAGTGTATCAGGTGTTGGTAAACAAGATCATGATAGATTTCTTTCATTGCTGTGAGAGTGAGTGACTGTCGAGTGTCATAGATGATACCGCACTGTTTATTGATTTTACTGTGAATGGCTTGTATGTGGTTTCTCCAGTTAAGTTTCTCATCAACAATAACTCCGAGGAATTTAGTATTTTGTTCGAGTTTGAGGACTGTATTACCAAGGTACAGGGGGTCCAAGTCTGGGGGTAAGTTTTTCCTTCTGTGAAAGATCGTGTAGTGGGTTTTCTCAAGGTTTAAGGTCAGTTTATTACGTATTACCCAGGTCCTGACTTAAGTCATTTCAGTGTTCATAGTTCTCATCAAGGAATGGAAGTCTGAGTTGCTGCAAATAAGTTGTAGGTGAGGTGAGGTGAGGTTAGGTTAGTTTTTTTTTTTACAGGGATTAGCCCACCCAGACAAAGGTCACTGACCCACAACGGGGCCTGGGGGGCGAAAATGTATAGTAATAATATAATAATAATAATAATAATAATAATAATAATAGTAATAATAATAATAATAATAATAATAATAATAATAATAATAAAAAAAAAAAAAAAGATCAATAGTGAGAAACAAGTTATTTACGTTGTGTTGTCAATAGTAAGAGAAACAATTGAGACCCTGCAATTGTGTGTAAATGAGGCAGAAAGTCAGATCATCAACCTGGTCACATATGGCAGCAGGGTCTACCATTATGCTTCCAATATCTTCCCAGGCGGTAGTACCTCCATGTTTGGTAGCTGCCTACTACCTGCCTACTACCTACTGGTTACCTACTACCTATTAGCTGCCTACTACCTATTAGCTGCCTACTACCTGCAGGTTAGGTTTGGTTTAGGTTGGCTTGTTTAGAACATAAGAACAACATAAGAATGGAGGAAACTGCAGCGGGCCCATTGGCCCATACTGGGCAGTCCCATTTACACCCAACCCTTATTGCTCATATATCCATCCAACCTGTGTTTGAAGCTATCCAGCGTATTAGAGCTAATGATGATATTTGGTAACTTGTTCCATTCATCCACTACTCTGTTTCCAAACCAATGTTTACCTATTTCGCGCCTAAATCTAAATTTGTCTAATTTAAAACCATTGATACGAGTTCGCTCCTGGTTGGATAGTTTGAGTACCTTTGTAATGTCCCCTTTGTTTAGCCCTGACTTCCATTTATACACCTCTATCATGTCGCCCCTCACTCTACGTCTCTCGAGGGAGTGTAAATTAAGATGCTTCAACAGGTCTCTGTACTCAAGGTTCCTAATGCCCGGGATTAGTCTTGTCATTCTCCTCTGAATTGTTTCCAAGGATTCTATATCCATTCTGTAATACGGTGACCAGAACTGAACTGCGTAATCCAGATGAGGTCTCACAAGCGCAAGATATAATCTTACGATGACCTCGCTAATCTTGTAACTAATACTCCTTTGTATAAACCCAAGTACTTTATTAGCCTTGTTACGAGCAAAAACACATTGTTTACTTGGCTTAAGATTCCTTCTTATCATTACTCCTAAATCTCTCTCGCAGTCAGATTTCTCAATAACATCGTTATTCATCTGGTATCTGGTTTCTCTGTTTACATCTCCTATACTGAGTACTTTACATTTGTCCACATTGAATTTCAGCTGCCATTTTTCAGAGCATTCAAAATTTTTTTTTAGATCTTCCTGTAGTTTTGCGGAGTCCTCGTCAGATTTAATTACACGTCCTATTTTTGTGTCATCAACAAATTTACTTAAGTTGCTGTCTATGCCGATATCTATGTCGGTTAGGCTACGTTTAAATTAGGTTAGGTTAGGTTAGGTTAGGTTAGGTTAAGTGACGTTACCTTACGTATTTCTAGGTTAGGTTAGATTAATAATTGCCAAACTTCACCTGTACTGTGACGTGTTAACTCACAGATTGGAGGAGGAGATGGGCGGCATAGATTGAAGGAGGAGATGGGCGGCATAGATTGGAGGAGGAGATGGGCGGCATAGATTGGAGGAGGAGATGGGCGGCATAGATTGGAGGAGGAGGGGAGCGGTACTGCGAGGAGGAGGAGGAGGAAGTAGGTAGGGGTCACCTCCCGGCTCCTGTGACCTGCCGATAAGTGGCTGGCCAATCAACGCTAACTTCCACTTTGACCATCTTTCCCCAGCCAATCACAGCCCACACCTCGACTTTGGCCCCCAGCACAAACCAGCCAATCACCGGGCCGCCGCTACAACGCGTGCAAAGAGTAAACAAATAAATGGAATCAGAGTCGCCGTTCTTACTGGCTCATAAATGTGACGAGAGAAGAAGAAAAGGTGATATAAGAGAGAGAGACCCCCATTAAGTATTAGCAGGTACGACAAGAAAATACAGTGATATCCTCAGGCAATGAAAATGAGCTTTGTTGACGTTGATGCTAGATGTACCTGTATACCTGTCGTAGCCTACAGGCGCTGTTGAGTATTACCTGGTCGAGCGAGGCAGGTCACCTCTCTCTCTCTCTCTCTCTCTATCACAAAGCTCATATGTATTTTTTTTCTTCTCTTTAATCTGGCTCCTGTTTTCTCCATTAACAATATTGTGTCTCAAGGTGTTTATTTGGACAGCTGTGGGGGTGGGGGGTTGCAGTGGGGGGGATGGGTGGGGAAGTGGTCGCTTATGTTCCAAGACTTACGAGTTGTGTTCATATATTATTAGGATTTCTTGTTTGAGTTGATCATATGTGTGTGTGTGTACGATGCTCTCTCTCTCTCTCTCTCTCTCTCTCTCTCTCTCTCTCCTTTACCTGTATACAGTACCCCAAATCTTCTTCCCCTCACCTCACCTCAGAACATCCTCACCCACCTCCAACCCCCCCCCCAAACCCCTCAACATCCTCACTACCAATCAACCTCTTGAACTTCCTCCCCTCTTCATCCTCTCCCCTCCTCTCCCTTACCTGTCCTACCTTTCTCCCCCCTCCTTCCCTCCCCCCTTCCCACCCCTCTCTCTGCTCACTTGTACCACCATCACCTACCACCATTCTACCCTACCCTACCCTAGATGCTAATGCTACTATTGCCTTAATATTGCAACCACCATTATCATCATCCTACCACCACTACCACCATCCGGCCCAAGTACCAACCCCCACCCACCACCATTATCTACCACAACTACCAACATGAAACGAAGGATTGAGGCCCTGTTTCTCCATTACATGATTGAAGATAATCTGACCTGAAACCAAATACAAATTTTCTGTTCGTTTAATCATCTAATGGTGGGTGAAGCGACGATGGTGGTGTCTCACAGGTAATTACCACAAACACACACTCACACACACACACAAACAAACACACACAAACACACACACACAAACAAACACACACAAACACACACACAATATATTTATGTTTCCACTTGTACAAAATAATGAATTGCAAAGTACTATAAACAATAATGACGTGTTTTTTTTATGGCTGTGTGTGTGTGTGTGTGTGTGTGTGTGTGTGTGTGTGTGTGTGTGTGTGTGTATTTTAAACAAAAATGACAACAACAATAATAATAATAATAATAATAATAATAATAATAATAATAATAATAATAATTATAATAATAATGGTTAACAACTATGTGAACACTGGTGAACATTCTTCCCCTTAAGAAATATGAACAGAAATGTATTGTTCAACGGATTTGGGTTCACTACAATTTTTGTCTAAATGCGATTTTTGTCCGACAAGTTTTTAGTCTAATGAGAACTTTATATAGTAAAATTTTTGTCCAGTGGAGATTTTATTCAATGGGATTTTTTGTCCGGAGGGATTTTGTGGCGTGGTGGGCGTGTGTAGCCCTGAGTGTGGCGTGTGTAGCCCTGAGTGTGGCGTGGTGTGGCGTGTGTAGCCCTGAGTGTGGCGTGGTGTGGCGTGTGTAGCCCTGAGTGTGGCGTGGTGTGGCGTGTGTAGCCCTGAGTGTGGCGTGGGGCGTGTGTAGCCTGAGTGTGGCGTGTGTGTAGCCCTGAGTGTGGCGTGGTGGTGGTCTGAGTGTGGCGTGGTGTGGGCGTGTGTAGCCTGAGGTGTGGGTGGTGTAGCGTGTAGCCCTGAGGTGGCGTGGTGTGGCGTGTGTAGCCCTGGTGTGGCGTGGTGTGGCGTGTGTAGCCCTGGAGTGTGGCGTGTAGCCTTGAATGCGGCGTGGTGGGCGTGTGTAGTCCTGAGTGTGGCGTTGCTGGCCAGGTTACCCCGGCAACCAGGGACGCTTTTAGGCGGATCTTATACTTTTACAGATGATGGCGCCGTTTGGGTGTTGTGCTGGTAAGATTTTATATGCAGCTGCCAACACCACCAGTTTATATATGCTGCCAACACCACTGTTTATATACAGCTGCCAACACCACCAGTTTATACAGCTGCCAACACCACCAGTTTATACAGCTGCCAACACCACCAGTTTATATACAGCTACACCACCAGTTTATATACAGCTGCCAACACCACCAGTTTATATACAGCCAACACCACCAGTTTATATACAGCTGCCAACACCACCAGTTTATATACGCTGCCAACACCATCAGTTTATATACAGCTGCCAACACCACCAGTTTATATACAGCTGCCAACACCACCAGTTTATATACAGCTGCCAACACCACCAGTTTATATACAGCTGCCAACACCACCAGTTTATATACACGCCAACACCACCAGTTTATATACAGCTAACACTAAGTTATATACAGCTGCCAACCACCAGTTTATATACAGCTGCCAACACCACCAGTTTATATACAGCTGCCAACACCACCGTTTATATACAGCTGCCAACACCATCAGTTTATATATATGCCAACACCACCAGTTTATATACAGCTGCCAACACCATCAGTTTATATACAGCTGCCAACACTACCAGTTTATATACAGCTGCCAACACCATCAGTTTATATACAGCTGCAACACTACCAGTTTATATACAGCTGCCAACACCACCAGTTTATATACAGCTGCCAACACCACCAGTTTATATATACACACCCATCAGTTTATATAGCTGCCAACACCACCAGTTTATATACAGCTGCCAACACCACCAGTTTACATACAGCTGCCAACACCACCAATTTTCATTCATTATTTTTCTACAGTTATCTCACAACTGAATGGAAATACAAAATTTGAATTGTCGAAAAAAAAAACTTCCTGGGACTTGTTTCCAGCGACTTTTGTTTTTGGGGTGTTTTGTTTATAAGGTTTTTGTTTATTTTTTAGTTTTGGGGGATTTTTTTATGATTTTTTTGTGTGGGGACTTTTGTTTATGCTGAATTTTGTTTGTGTTGGGTCTTTTATTTGTGGCAGCTTTTGTTTGCGAGGACTTACGTTTCCATGGACTTGTTTGTTTGTTATGTCTGTTGTTGGAAACTTTTTTTTTTTCTCTGGCAAATATTTATTCTTAAAATAAAAGTCTATATAACTTTTATCTTGAAACTTTTATTTTACAAACGCTTTTATTTTTCGGGGTACTCTTGTTCGTACTTTCAGTCTTTATTACCCTCCTCCCTCTTTTCTCTTCCACACCTTCCCCTTCCCCCCTTTATCCCTCCTTTTCCCCACCTTCTCTTCCTCCTCTCGTCCTCCCCCCAATCTGTGTAAGTCACCTCCTCGCCTCCCTGCCCTAATCTGTTGTCTTCTCCCGGAGTCTGGCTCCTTCCTGCCTTATTAATCTCTCCCTCTCCTCACGCCCTCCCCCTTGTTCTCATAGGTTTAGCCCTCCCCGTGCCCCTCCCTTGTTCTCATAGGTTTAACCCCTGTCCCCCTCCTCCCTCACGCCCATCCCCCAACACCTGGAATATAAGTTCACGCCCCCACCCCCACTCATCGCACGCCTCCCCATCCCCACCACGCCCTCCCAGGTGATGACCCCCCTACTCAGCTCAGGCCCTCTTCCCTTCCCCAGCTCACGTCCGAAGACTGCCCTCCCCAGCTCACACCCCTCCTCCAGACGCCCTCACCCTGTTAAGAAGGAAGAGCCTGGTGCTCCAAAATTCAGTCCGCCATCGACCTGCCGAAGGCCACCTGGGGAACCAACACCAAAATCATTTGCGCGCGCTCGTCAATCCACTATTTCCACCGACTACTTTAAGCGGAGTTTTGATTGGTCAATGAGAATCTTTGTTGTGACACAAGAGGATAATTTTCACCCATTTTTTTTAGCCCGTGTTCTTGGTGGCGGGTTGAGGGTTTGTGTGGCTGAGTTTTAGTGTACTAGTCAGTAAAGTCTTCCTCTTTTCTCCACTTGAGCGGCGACTTAATGGTGAGTTTTGATTGGCTAGCGAGATGATTTATTAACCGCTGCGTTACCTTAAAATATCTCCCCGGATGGTCACTCTTAACCCTTTATTTCCTACAGTTACTACAAGTGGAGTTTTGATTGGTCAACAAGAATTTGTTTTTTATTTTCAGCGCTTACAAAACGGCTCATTCCCAGCACGTCAAGTTTACACAGGCTGACAGCAGGAAGTCATACATGCATACATAGTAGTAATGGTTGCCCCTCGTGTAACGAGGATGGCCGGCCCAAGGGCCATCTAGGCACAAATTTGTTTAAGGTGTAGAAGCTGTCGCCAACACAACAACCACACCCTGAGTTAACGAGCTGCATGAGCCAGTATTTAAGGTGTAGAAGCTGTCGCCAACACAACCACACCCTGAGTTAACGAGCTGCATGACCAAGTGTCAAGGAACAGTCCGAGAAGACAGGACAACTCACCAACTGCACTGGCTAACCATTGCCGGGATATCCACAAATTAATTAACATCCAGGTTCCCAATTACTGCTGGGTAGACAGAGGCAAATGGCGTAAAGAAACTTGCCCATAGTTTTACCAAGCCCGAGGCGAGCATGTTGATCATTACACCACAGGTCGCGATAGACAGACAGACAGACAGACAGACATAATACGCATTCTCAAAACTACACAACAATCACGAGGAGAAACATTTATCATATGAACGTTTCAGAACAGCGAGGCAGCAGGCAGTGTAGTGAAGCTTAGTATTTTATACTGAAACAACATTGTGGATTTAAAGTAGGAAGGAGTGAATGTCCCAACCATTACCCTCAACCTGCTCCTCATTTTGCTGGCCCGGTCCACTGGTATTATTTGTTGGTCCAGTGTTGTTATTGTTGGCCCGGTCCAGATTCAGTGTCGTTATTAGTGCCTTCGGTCCAGTGTTCTTGTCGATGGTCCAGGTTCACTGAATGGATTAATTCCGGTACAGTGTTGTCAATGGTGTCACCGGTCCACTGCTGTACCCGGTCCATTACCCCTCTACCCCACACACACGTAAGCTAATCAGAATGAATACAATGTATAGTTGAGATTTTTTTTTCTTCTCCTTCATGAACTGGAGATGTGTGAGAAGGTCTCTAACTGTCTCAAGGTGTACCAGTGAGTGAGAGATAACTGTAGTATGATGATGATGATGATGATGATGATGATGATGATGATGATGATGATGATGATGATGATGATATTAACACACACACACACTCTTTTATACTGGTACATAAACAGACGAATCCCTCACCCCCCCTCTCTGACCACATAAACAGGTAGGGTCTCCTGTCTGCCTTAAAGGAACATCAAACAGTTAATGCGTAATTCATGGGTCTGAATTATTAAGGTACAATTGGCCAGAAAGAACGAACTGAGCCTTGCCCAGCTGGAGAGAGAGAGAGAGAGAGAGAGGGGGGGGGGGGGGGAGAGAGAGGTCGTAATCTCACCTATATCGTAGTTAGGTCAGGTTAGGTTAGGTTATTTAATCCCCAGGTGAAAGAAGCTGCAATTTAAACTTCAGGTGCTACAGATCGAGGCGCACCACAGTATAAATGTATATAAGACAAACTAAGACGAGATCAGACACGTAAATAAAAATAAAAATAAAAAATAATAAAAAAATCGGGAAATTGCTGGAGGGTATTTGGTGCATCAGGCCAGCGGGTAGAGTTACCTGCCTGTACTTACCTGCTCGTGCTCCAGTTACCTGCCCGATTTGTGACACAACCCACGCGTGTGAGGGCAGGGTAGATGCTGATTGGCTCCTGACACACACACATACTGCTCCCAACATACACACATACACACACTATCCCGAACACACACACACACACACACACACACTACTACTTTGCTGTCACTCTGAATCAAGTATGACGATCATCCAGCTATGATACAATGATATGAGTTATTAGGGATGTCACCTAGGTTGGTGAGTTCTGAGGTGACTAAAGAGGCCGACATGGACCGGCAGAGTCGTTCACAGATGTTGCACGTGGAGGGTTTCATGTAATGCGGGAGGGCGGCGGTTGCGTCTTTTCCGGCGTTAGCGCTTTTCTGTTCCCAGTTTGCAGTCAGGCAATCTTGAGGGCTGACCTTCGTGGTGCTCCTCCGCCAGTTACGGTGGGGGGATCGTTCTGGTGAGGGGTCGATGGCACTTTTTCAGGTTTGTCTTAAGACTATCTCTATACTCAGTTGCCCGCCGGCGTTACGTTTACTATTCGTTAGGTGACTAAAGTAGCTGCTTAACAGTCTACTGTCGGCCATGCGTGGAACATGGCCAGTCGAACGTAGTTGTTCATGGATAATGGTAGCCTCGATGCTCCTACAGTTGGTGTCAGCAAGAATTCTGGCATTTGTTCTTTGTCTTCCACAGGAACCGGAGGTTTGAACATGAGACCACGTTGGTGAAAGTTTTCAAGTGCCTGAGGTGCCTCCTGTATGTGACCCATGTAACTCGCTGCATATAGCAGGGTGGAGGACCACTGCTCGATATACGTGTAGTTTGTAGATAACAGCTCCCTGCTAGGAAAGACACAGGTACGGAATCTGCAAAGGCTCACACACACATACACACTATCCCCAGCACACACACACACAAACACACACACACACACACACACACACACACACACACACACACACACACACACATATCCTCAACACACACACTCTGCACACACACACACACACACACACACACCGAAGGTCAGACACCTGGCGCTCTCCTGAGCCAGGGCCAACTGTTGGGTCTACACCAACCCCCTGAACCCTCCTCCCACCGGACTATCAACAAGTTCTCGCCAGAAGTTACAATTTCATTTAGAAAGGAACGGAACCAGTGTTAAACAGAGGAACAGTGGTGAACAGTGCTTAAGTCAGTGAGAACAACTCAACAGTAACAGTCGTACCCAGTAACCTTCATGGAGGTCCCAGGTACCCAGTGATAACGGCCTGTGAGACCCAAACAACCACCGATGTGTTAATCCGTCTACGATAGGAAGGCCCAGACCAAACTCTCACTATATAACACCATCTTGTGAGGAATTACTACATCACGGGAGGTCCAACACCATCTGTGAGGAATTACACTACATGTCTCACACCATATGTGAGGGAATTACACACGTCAAGTCCCCATCACAACATCTGTGAGGGAATTACTACATCACGTGAGGTCCTCATAACGACCATCTGTAGAGGAATTATACTACACCACATCAGCCCTCATAACACCATCTGTGAGGGAATTACTACACCACGTGATGCCCTCATAACACCATCTGTGAGGGAGTTACTACACCATGAGGTCATAGCACCATCAGGAGGGAATTATTACACCACGAGGCCCCTCATAACACCATCTGTGAGTATTATTACACCACCACGTGAGGCCCCTCATAACACCATCTGCGAGGGAATTACTAAACCAGCCAGGTCCCCATAACACTATCTGGAGGAACTACTACGGCCACGTGAGTTCCTCCTAACACCATCTTGGGGGAGTAATACACTACGAGTTTGCTGTTCAACACCCATATTAATCTGTATGTTCACTGTATGTTCCTTTACCTTCTAATGAAGGCTAAAACCACCAATGTATGTAATAAGTCATTTATGTCCAATGTATGATTTTTCAGCCTTCTGGCCGCAGAATTTTTCAATAAACCGTTAATTATTATTATTATTATTATTATTGTTATTACACACACACACACACACATTGTCACAACACACACACACACTAATCACAAAATGATCAACATATATAATAATATTACATATTTTTACACAGTGTTGTCGTAATATCCGGCTTTTTGGTCGCATTTTTACATATAAAATATTTCACCAAGTTTAAAAATATCATTCAAACACTTGTGTACAAAGATTAGTGAAGGTGACTCTAAATACATATATTTTTGACTGTGTTGGTTTTATTGGTTTTACATATGAATAACTAACTGACTAAATGACGGACTAGCCGAATCCATCGCCTAACCTAACTTAAAGAGTAATTATTTTCTTCTCTTTAACTAGGAACTTGTATAACATTGCCGTCATTCTGAATGTAGTGTTTTTTCTGGGTCATAAGTAATAACAGTAAAAACGGGATGTACTTGTTGAAGAGAGAGAGAGAGAGAGAGAGAGAGAGAGAGACATCTCTGCACGAGTTTCCACTGGTGTCAGGTCAACAGGGATGATATAACCTAACTGCCGAGTAGTCAACATATTTAGGAACGACCGTCTTTGTCTGAGTGTTCCCGTGAGCTAGTGATGGTCAATTTTATCAGTTGTATTTGAACTTGTCTTGCTCTATGTATCTACTTGTGGCTCCTGATTCACCTGTATTGTACCTGTACCTTTGTAATGTACCTTATCTGTACCTTGTACTAAAAATTGCATTGTACCTGTATTTGTATCTGTACCTGTACTTGTAACGGTGTTCTGATCTGCACCTGCATTCTGTACCTGCACCTGCACTTGCACCTGCACCCATCTGTACCCTGTATTTCACTGACCCAAATTCCTGCACCTGTACCTCAATTCCCTTTCTGTATCTAGTACTTATGGATCTGTACCTGCATCTGCACCCACCTGCATCTGTACCTGCACTTTGTACCCACCTGCACTTGTACCTGTACCCATCTGTACCTGCACTGCACCGTACATTGTACCTGCACCTGTACCTGTACCTGTATCTGTACCTGTACCCTGATCTGCACCTGCACCTGCACCTGCATCTGTACCTGCACCTGTACCTGCACCTGTATCTGTACCTGCATTTCGTATTTTGCACCTGCACATGTATGCATCTGCACCTCACTTTCAGATCTGCACCTGCACCAGCATCTGCACCCGTACCTGCACCTGTACCCAATCTGCATTCCACCTGCATCCTTGCACCCAGGTGTACCCGTACCTGCACCTGCACTGCAACCTGCACCTGCATCCTGACCACCTGCATCTGCATCTGCACCTGCACTTGCACCTGCACCTGCATCTGCACCTGCACCTGCACCTGCATCTGCAATCTGCACCTGCATCCGTGTATTTGCACTGCATTTGTACCCGGGTACTTGCATCGTTGTTCCGGTACTCCTGCATCTGCACCTGTACTTGTATCTGTATCATTCCATTCTGTACCCGTTCTGTATCTGCACCTGCACTTGTATCTGTACCTTGCAATTTGTACCTGCACCTGTACCTGTATTGTGTTGTGTGTTGTGTTGTTGTTGGTGTGTGTGTTGGTCCTGTATCTGTACCTGCTGCTCTGTACCTGCACTTGTTGTGTTGTGTGTTGTGTTGTTGTGTTGTTGTGTGTGTATCTGCACCGTCTTTGGACCTGTTGCACCTGCACTGTGTTTTGTTTGTGTTTTGCCAGCATCGCCTGTCTGCATCTGCACCTGTACTTGTACCTGCATCTGATTCGCATCTGCACCTGCATCTGTACCTGTACTTGCATCTGTACCTGCACCTGACTTGCATCTGCACCTGTATCTGCACCTGCACCTGCATCTGTACCTGTACTTGTACCTGTACCTGTACCTGTATCTGTACCTGTACCTGTATCTGTACCTGTATCTGTACCTGTACTTGTACCTGTACCTGTACCTGTACATGTATCTGTACCTGTACTTGCATCTGTACCTGTACTTGTACCTGTACCTGTATCTGTGCCTGTGTCTGTACCTGTCTTTACACCTGTACCTGTACCTGAACGTGTAACTGCTGTTTGTAAATTAATAAAAGCGAAATGAAATACCCTAGTACCTGGTCGGAGCCAAAAGTCTAGTTTCACAACATCAACTCAAAATATTTTCCACAATAGAGCATCCCTCTCCCCCCCCACCTCCCTGTTTAGTCACCCTTCTTTATTAAACCTTCCCCCCACCTCCCCCACCCCTCACCCCCTTGGGCGAAGTGAGGAGGGGGGAGGGGAGGGGTCATTCTAGCTTTATTACAGGTCCACCCCCCCCCACACCCCCTCATGGGCCAGGTAGAGGGTGATAGTCTGATAGGAACCCCAAAAACTGGCCTGGCAGAGAGAGGAATCGATACTAGCTACTTCGTAAGAGCTTCAGAGAGGACCTGGGATTAAAACCTGCCGTTGTCCCGACCCTTGCCTCCGGGGTTGGCTTCGGTTACAGTAGCGTATTTTACGGTGCACGAGCGGTCTTGTTCTAGCCTCAGGGTTGGGACGCGTTCAGTTCAAGTAGCGCCCGACCATGTTTATTAAGTTTGGTGTCAATTTTGTGGTGGTTATGAAATGAGGGGAAATCTAGTTGACTCTCTGTCCTGTTCCACCCTACCCCCCCCCCCCACCCCTCTATTCCTTGTAATCTCCGTTAATCTTCTGAGTAATGGTGGGATTTGTTTCATTAGTTTTGGAGAAAGTGTATATTTTTTTTTCTGTGTGTGTGTGTGTGTGTGTGTGTGTGTGTGTGTGTGTGTGTAATGGTAATATGGGTAATATGGTGTATAGGCCTAACTCTTTTATCATCAGCGGTGACACTTCAGGAGGCTTAGGCGAACGAGGTCCTTAAAGAATTTGTAATCCCCCCATCAATCCCTTCGTTAATAAAGGGATTTTCTTCATTTACGTCGACGAATTTTTTTTAACCAATATAATTTAGATAAATAAATCCCCTCATCCTCCTTCACAAAAATTGGAACCGTGTTAATCCGCTCAGCAATACCGGATTTACTTATTCATAATCCACATAAGGTGTAATCCCTATGTGCTTGATACTAATAGCAATCGTTGGATTTCAATAGACCGGATTACAACAGATTCCAAATCCTAAAACATTATAATCTCCGTTAATCCGTCCAATGGTGGATTTATTCAACTGGTAAATAGTAAACACACTCGTGGCGATTGCAGTGAACCGGATTCTCAAAGTCTTCCAAAATCCCAGAAAACACTGTAATCCTAATGTAATCCTTTGGGTAATGGGGGGGATTTACCCGAGTTACTTTAACAAATGATGTATTGTGTCAGGTTAGGTTAGGTTAAAAAGGACAGTTCGTTATATCGAGGTCCGTTAGATGTGACACCTCCATTTAACGGACTATAAGGGAAAGGACAGTCCGTTATATGGAAGCTTCACTCAATAACCTGTTGTGTTTATCAGCAAGTTTAATTTTCTTAAATAAAATTACAAAGTTAAAATTGAGTTAAATTCCTGTTAATTGGACGGTAAATCCAAGTGTACTTTTGGTGTAGTGAATAATAATAATAATAATGATGATGATGATGATGATGATGATGATGATGATGATGATGATGATGATGATGATGATGATGATGATGATGATGATGATGGTGGTGGTGATGATGATGATGATGATGATGATGATGATGATGATGATGATGATGATGATGGTGGTGGTGATGATGATGATGATGATGATGATGATGATGATGATGATGATGATGATAATAGCAATAATACAAGGTACGGTAGAGTGACAGCGCAGTTTAGAAGCCATCGCCCCACCCTACCTGCAGGTGAACACAGGTAATGGCTCATAGAAACAGTACTAGGGAGAGTGTACAGGTAGGCGTGTATGATAGAGCAACGATCAACCCACATATTCGGACGCGGGGAGGGAGGGGGTGAGGATGGGGGTGGTGGGGGGGGGTGAGGATTGGGGTGAAGGAGGGGGAGGGTGGAGGGGAGGGGGGCTTTTCAATGATGTCGGAGGAGAGGTTGGCCCTTCTTCTTCCTCCTCCTCCTCCACCACCACCACTACTAGAACCATTACAACCACCATTACTAACCCTACTACCACTACTACTACCACCACTACCACAACCATCACCACCCAACCTCAAGATGTCAATGTACAGTAAAAATATGTCATAATATAAACGTAAATAAATAAATAAATTAATAAATAAATAAACAAGTCACAATCACCAATGTATTTCCAAACACCATTTTCCGTATACTAAACAAGATTCCACTTAATATTATATAAAAAAAATCCTGGTGTTAAGAAATTCACATAGAGACATCAATAACTTGGTCTACACACGTGAATCATAGCCCAGACACAGCCCGGCTAGGTAAAGATCCAAACTAAATTCCCACATTATATATTATTTTGGCTAGATACGTCATAAGGGGGACAATATGTGTTAGGTTATAGTGGTTATTTGATGGCAATATGTGTAATTTATGTATCATTATGTGTTCGGGTATGTGTTTAAGTACTGTATATAATAGAACGTGTTTAAAATGGCTTATTGCTCACTTGACTACATAATCCATCATTTCTCAAAACCTAGACTTGATTATATTGTACAGGTTAGTGGTGGGGCTGTGGGGGGTGAGAGGTACTGGGGATGGTGGTGAGGGGGTGGGGGTGAGGGGTACTGGGGGGGTAATTATTTATTTGTGTTTTAAGCTTCGAACTCTCAAAAGGGCGATGCGTTTGCAGCTCAGTGAACGCTTTACTTGACTGACTGACTAATTTGACTGACTTGACTGACTGACTGACTTGACTGACTGACTGACTTGACTGACTGATTTGACTGATTGAGTGACCCATTAAAAGAACTTTTCGCTCCAACTCTTGAAATATTTAGGTCAAGAGAGAGAGAGAGAGAGAGAGAGAGAGAGAGAGAGAGAGAGAGAGAGAGAGAGAGAGAGAGAGATATTATTTTTTTAATAATTTTCGCAGTAATTATAATATAAATACAGTATAACATCTACAGCTGGACACGAGATACAAAATAAACAAACGTGTATTCAATTTCCTGTTACAGCTGCATTCAAAGTCTCGTTACAGTTATATTCAGATTCCCGTTAAAGCTGTTTTCAGAGACCTGTTACAGCTGTTTTCAGTCCTGTTACAGCTGTATTTAGAGTCCCGTTACAGCTGTATTCAGAGTCCTGTTACAGCTGTATTTAATATCGTTACAGCTGTATTCGGTCCCGTTACAGTTATTTTCAGAATCCTGTTACAGCTGTTTTCAATCCCGTAACAGCTGTATTCAGAGTCCCGTTCCAGTTATTTTCAGAGTCCTGTTACAGCTGTATTCAATATCGTTCCAGCTGTATTTCCCCTCACCAAATACAGCACAAAGGAAACTATTTATCACTAAGTCTACGATACAACATTGTCTTTACTTTCAGCAAACTCTAGGACACATCACACTAAAAAATACGTCGCGGTCCAAACTATATATATATTTTGAAGTATACTCAACTATATAATATCACTGTATATTTGTCTGGGGTGGAAACTATATTAATGTGATATATGGCATGCCGTATCCTATATCAAACTGTTAAGTCTATATTAGTTATACCGGTATAATAATAATAATAATAATAATAATAATAATAATAATAAAGAATCACAAAGAAAAAAAAGATCAATAGTGAGAAACAAGTTATTTATGTTGTGTTGTCAATAGTAAGAGAAACAATTGAGACCCTGCAATTGTGTGTAAATGAGGCAGAAAGTCAGATCATCAACCTGGTCACATTATGCTTCCAATATCTTCCCAGGCGGTAGTACCTCCCTGTTTAGTAACTGCCTACTACCTGCTAATAACAACATAAAATAATAATAACAAACAATAATAATAACAACAAAAACAACAATAATAATAATAACAAAAGAACAACGATAAGAAAATCAACAATAAGTGTGTGTGTGTGTGTGTGTGTGACCATTGGTTAAATAAATAAAAATAGTTGAAAATAGAGTAAATAATTGTTTGTATGTATGATATGAACTCTTAATAAAGTTATTATTATTATTATTATTATTATTATTATTATTATTATTGTTATTATTATTATTGTTATTATTGTTATTATTGTTGTTGTTGTTGTTGTTGTTTGGTTAACCTCTATATCATATGCTACACTATATCACTTCTGGGTCTTGTTTACATCAGCTTGTCTTATAAGCCAGTGATCGACGGAGGGCTGACGGTAAGCTGGGGATGACCTTAAGCTGAATAATCTTTATAGATTGTGATATGTCTCTTAAGCTGATCAGGGCGTGACGGTAAGCTGGGGACGACCTTAAGCTGAATAATCTTTATAGATTGTGATATGTCTCTTAAGCTGATCAGGGCGTGACGGTAAGCTGAGGACGACCTTAAGCTGAATAATCTTTATATGTCTCTTAAGCTGATCAGGGCGTGACGGTAAGCTGGGGACGACCTTAAGCTAATCAGGGCGTGTATTGTTATACCTTATATTCTGCTTATCCGATGGTGATTCCCTAATTAAAGACGATGGAGGCCTCCTACCATTCACTGCTCAACCGAAACACTGATGTGGATGTCCTGTACTACTCAGCAGGTCCCACGGCATCCAGAGCTGACCCACCTCAGCTATCCTCCATCCCTGGATGAGGTAGCTACTGCCATCAAACAGATGAAAAGTAGCAAATCCTCAGGGCTTGATGGAATCCCAGCCGAGGTGTATAAAGCAGGAGGACCTCTGATTACCAGCCGTCTCCACTCTCTCCTGGAGAATATATGGGAGAAGGAGGAAATCCCCCAAGCCTTTAAAAGAACAAGGGAGACCGGTCAGACTGTGGGAACTACCGCGGGATCTTGCTGTTGTCCGTAGCTCGCAAGATTTACTGGAATAAAGCCAACGAGAAGATTGTACTAAAAATAATAATAATAATAATAATAAAAAAAGGTACTCCTAAGTTTCCTTATTACGGCACAACTCCCATAATGCAATGAGTCTATACCTTCAAGTTGGTGGACCGAGCAAAGGATTATGGGAGAATATGACGTGAATGCAAACTAAGAATATTCGTATATTGTTTTGTGGTATCTTTTTAGACTATTCGTTTTACTAATTAGATTCCAAATAATACCAGCATTTTAGAAAAGAAAATACGAGGTCAACACCATGAATATAATGTTAAAAATATTATTCAAAGACACATTGGTATGGTGTGTTTACATTAGTGTCGGGGACTACTTGACTAAATTATTTCAGTGGTTAGTCTCGAGCTCAAACAATCTTTAACTATGATAGAGATTTGAATATATTTTTATTTTAGTTTCAATTTCTCTCAATCTCATAACGGGTGTGTGTGTTCAATCCAACAATTCCTTTGCGCTGTCCACCAATCTTGTAAATACAGACGAATTGCATTATGAGAGTTGTGACGTCATGCGCAAACTAAGAATTAATGGGTAAAGTTACGTCTAGGAGAGAATTACGAATGAAAGAAATGAAAGAATGAACAATAAAGATTTTCAGAGTCAGACACTGATGTACAGTATACAGTACACTCGAGAATTTGAATTACTGTGCCTTATGTAGGGCGTGTAATAGGGGGCGTGTACTAGAGGGCGTGTACTAGGGACTGTGTACAGGTGGGCGTGTACTAGAGGGCGTGTACTAGGGAGCATGTACTAGAGGGCGTGTACTAAGGACTGTGTACAGGTGGGCGTGTACTAGAGGGCGTGTACTTGACATATATTAGATAACGTGTACAAGTAGGCGTGTACTAGAAGACGTATACTAGTTACGTATAACTGTGGGCGTGTACTAGGGAGCATGTATAAGGCGTGTACTAGAGGGCGTGGCGGTCGCTGGCAACTCAACATCCGAGACAGATTCAGACTACGGCTCTCCCCCTTCCCCTCTTCCCCTCCCCCCTTCCCCCCTTCCCCTTCCCCTCCTCAATACAGAGAGATGAAAATCGCATTTCCTCACCTCATCGAAGTACACAGCATAAGGTCTGGGGTTTTTTTTTTTCCTGTAACGACGAATAGCAATTTTGTTTTCTTGGTTTTGTGAGTTTCCGTCGGATACTGAAACGATGCTGAGGAAACTTGTAGATGTAGTTTGATAAAAGAATTTAGTTGTGTAGTTTAAATGTTCGTTGATGGTGACAGCAGCATGGAGGACGAATTTGGTGGTGGTATATATATCTTTTTCGTCTCCTGGCCCCATTTTTTTTAACGTAATCAAAACCCGCCAAATGATGTACTATAATTAACTCTCCGCCAACTTCAACCAACGTATTAATTATTCTTATATAACCGTTAACCGTTACATAATCGAGTCATGAAATGTGTAATTTAATTATTAATCTCACCAAAAACTAAACACTGTGTAAGATGATCTGATATTAAGACACCTTTGTTGGCGGAGCGAAACCTGTAAAATATTAAACCAGCAGCACTTGGTTACTTAGGTTCGAGGAAAGATGGTTTTCGCTAGATATCCGTTTTAACTTTTATCTTTTTAGTTTAGTTAATTGTTTTCCATTATTATTGTTTTGATTGTTATTATCTAATGCTTTAATGAACCAACATGTTTACGGCGACGTCCACCAGGTGTTAAAGGTATGTGGCTTTCTTATGTAATTCTTAGTTACGTCGACTTGCTATTGTTTTTATATACCTGTACTGGAGAATAATGATAGTAATAATAACAATAATAGTACACAGTGTTTGTATACGCACACACACACACTACTACTACTACTTTGCTGTCACTCTGAATCAAGTTTGACGATCATCCAGCTATGGTAAAATGATATGAGTTATTAGGGATGTCACCTAGGTTGGTGAGTTCTGAGGTGACTAAAGAGGCCGATACGGGACCGGCAGAGTCGTTAACAGATGTTGCAGATGTGGAGGGCTCCATGTAGTGCGGGAGGGGCGGCGGCAGCGTCTTTCCGGCGTTGGCGCTTGTCTGCCTCGGTTTGCAGTCGGGCTAACTCGAAAGTATTGACACCTTCTTGTGTGGTGCTCCTCCAGGCGTTACTGTGTGGAGTAATCGTCTCTTAGGTGAGGGGGTCGATTTGGTACAGACTTGTATTCTGTAATGTTGGCTAGTTATACAGGGAATGACTCTATTTATGGTACGATAATGATACAGTGGTCGTTGTATAAATTCAGTATTATCCAAATTCTGTATTTTATAAATTCCGTATTATATAACTTCCTTGTTGTATAAATTCCTTATATAAATTCTGGGTTGGGTAAAGTTTGTATTACATAAATTCTCTAAAAACAGATTAAATACACAGTAATTACTTATGATATATTACATATTTTTACTATTATTGGAGTTAATTATTGCTTATACATATTCAACTACAGTGTGTGTGTGTGTGTGTGTGTGTGTGTGTATACGGCTTTCAACTAATATGTTTGAAATTAGTTAATCTGTGTAGCGACGGTGGTGAATTATTATTATTATTATTATTATACTGTACACTATTACTGCTACCTACAACCTAATGGTGAAGACACTGAATAATGTAACACCAATTATCTTAATATATGCTGTAACATTCCTTATAGGATACATACATACATACATACATACATACATACATACATACATACAACCATGGCGTACACACTCATTCACAACAAGTAAATACTGTATTAATCAAGACACAAACTCCTGTAATGCTTCTGATATTATTGTTGTTTTTGTTATTGTTATTGTTGTTATTATTATAAATTACAAAATTACTGTAATATAACGAAAATTCATAAAATATTAGGAAGAAAAATACATTCGAGATGACTGTAGCTGTACCCCGAATCTCACTGGGATTTTGTGGGTGATTTTTGGAGGTAATTGATTGATTTTTTTATTTTTGTTAATTTGTTATTTTTTTAGTTTTGGTTATTTTTTGTGATTTTTTGGGTAATTTTTGTGAAATTTTTGGTTATTTTGTGATTTTTTTTACTTTTTGGTAATTTATTTTGTATTTTTGTTTCATTTTGTTCCTTTATTTCGTTATTTAATTTTTTGGGGTGTGTTAATTTTTTTATTTGTCGTTAATTTTTTCTTGTTTTGGGGTTATTGTTATTTTTTGGTTGTTTTTGCTTTCATTTTTTCCCAGTAAGTCGTTCAGTCATTAGTGATTTTTTTTATGCACTAATTAATCTGATTTTTTCCCGTAAACTCTGACTGTATTTTTTCTGTGTTTATTCGAGAACAGATATCCTGGTTAGGTTAGGTTAAAAAAGGTTTAATTTTGGTTTAGGTTTGGTTAGGTTAGGTTAAAAAAGGTTTAATTTTGGTTTAGGGTTAGGTTAGGTTAAAAAAGGTTTAATTTTGGTAGGTTTGGTTAGGTTAGGTTAGGTTTGGTTAGGTTAGGTTAGGTTTGGTTAGGTTAGGTTAGGTTAGGTTAAAAAAGGTTTAATTTTGGTTTAGGTTTGGTTAGGTTAGGTTAGGTTTGGTTAGTATCCTTCACGTTCTTCTCTTTCCTCTAACACACACACACACACACACACACAAGTTGTCATCATACCCGGCTGTATAATTCACTACGAGTGTATCATATGAGCACTGTTACTCTGACTGGCTCTGTGTGGACCAGTTAATTAGGTAACACTGTTTTTACTCTCTCTCTCTCTCTCTCTCTCCTGCTACTACTACTACTTTGCTGTCACTAAGAATCAAGTGTGACGATCATCCAGCTATGATACAATGATATGAGTTATTAGGGATGTCACCTAGGTTGGTGAGTTCTGAGGTGACTAAAGAGGCCGTTATGGGACTGGCAGAGTCGTTCACAGATGTTGCATATGTGGAGGGCTACATCTAGTGCCGGAGGGGCGGCAGCAGCGTCTTTCCGGCGTTGGCGCTTGTCTGCCTCGGTTTGCAGTCGGGCTAACTCGAAAGTATTGACACCTTTTCGTGTGGTGCTCCTCCAGGCGTTACGGTGTGGAGTAATCGTCTCCCAGGTGAGGGGGTCGATTTGGCACTTTTTCAGGTTTGTCTTAAGACTATCCTTATACCTCTCAGTTGCCCGCCGGCGTTACGTTACTGTTCGTTAGGTGACTGTTAAGTAGCTGCTTTGGCAGTCTACTGTCGTCCATGTGGGTAACATGGCCAGTCCAGCGTAGTTGTTCATGGATAATGGTAGCCTCGATGCTCCTACAGTTGGTGTCAGCAAGAACACTGGCATTTGTTCTCTTGTCTTCCCAGCGAACTCGGAGGTTTGAACGTAGACTATGTTGGTGAAAGTTTTCAAGTGCCTTGAAGTGCCTCCTGTATGTGACCCATGTCTCGCTGCCATATAGTAGGGTGGGGAGGACCACTGCTCGATATACGTGTAGCTTTGTAGATAATTTCAGCTCCCTACAGCTGAAAACACGGTTTCGGAGTCTGCCAAAGGCTTGAGATGCACAGCTGATACGATGCTGAATCTCTTCATCGATGTCCGCGGTGGTGGACAGGTGGGAGCCGAGATACTGAAAGTGGGTAACATTAGAGAGGGAAGTACCATTAAGCTGGACGGATGGTGGAGGTGTGTCTGAACCAGGGTCTGGCTGAAAGAGAATCCGAGTCTTACGTACATTCACCTCAAAGCCAAAGTGTGCTCATGCATCTGCGTAGGTGCTCAGGATCTGCTGTTGGTCGTGTTCAGTGTGAGCGACAAGGGTGAGGTCGTCTGCATACTGAAATTCAATAATGGAAGCTGCCGACACCTTTGTTCCTGCCTGGAGTCGTCCTATGTTGAAAAGACCCTTCATCCGGTACTGGATGTCCACCCCGTCGGTTAAATTGGTACTGGCACGAGCAAGGAAGGCAGCCAAGAAAATGGAAAAAGAGAGTTGGTGCCAGTACACACCCTTGTTTAACCCCCGTTTGGATGGGAAAGAACTCAGACTGGGTGCCATTTTGAAGGAAACAGCCGTTTAAGCCATCGTGGAGTTGCCTCATAATGGCGATGAATTTTTTAGGGCAGCTAAAACGGCTGAGGGTCCACCAGAGGGCTCTCCTGTTGACCGAGTCGAAGGCTTTGGTTAGGTCGATGAAAGCCATGTACAGGTCACGACGCTGTTCTCTGCACTTTTCCTGTATCTGGTGGGCAACAAAGATCATGACAGTGGTGCCACATGATAGTCTAAAGCCACATTAAGATTCTGGGAGGATCTTTTCCGCCTTACAAAGAAGTCTGTTTTGGAGGACTCGGGCGATAATTTAGTTTTTCCGTTGGTATAAATTATCCAAAAACATTCTCCTGTAGCTAAATATTTCCACGATCTCTTAACACACACCCACACCCACACCTACTACTACTACTACTAATACTACTACTACTACTACTACTCCTACTACTACTACTACTACATTTTTTTTTAACGTGGCCTCCAGCCTCCCCCAATAGCCACACCTTCGCCACCATTTATTTACCTTAATATTAAATATCCTAATACATAAGAAGCTATCCTATCTGTGTTAAATTAGTTGAGCCGCAGATCGATGCGGCATTCGGTGACTGTAGCCTTCATAGTCGATATCTGCAGCAGTTGACGGAGAAGATGCCTCGTTCCCCTGAGGCAGAGCAAAGCCGACCGAAGGAGAGAGAAAGACAGTCGACATCTCATCCAGGCTGTAACATAACTTCTGGGCTGCTGCTTGTTCGGAGATCACCTCCGCGAGTCTGGCGTAGAAACATCTTGCACTTGGTCCCATCCCACCAGAGGTTGTGAACACTTGGGGAGTGAAGCTGCCTTGGTCAACGTTTTGGATTTTCTCCCCCATATGCCCTTATCTTGTCGTTCTCGTTCCTCCTGTGTGCAGCATCGAGAGCTAGGTTACGGTGACATGCGGCCATGGGATAAAAAATCCTAATGTCGAAGAAACTACTACTACTAGCTGCCACAGTAACATCCATCCCTAGCTTCGATACTCCCCTCCCCTCCTTCTACCCCCATCACTTCCTCTAACCCTCTCACACCTACTCCCTACCCCTCCCCAATCCTCCCAAGGCCTCAAACCGGCGACAAAATGAATAAATAAATAATAAAGAGAATCAAACTATTCCTCCCTATCCCTCCTCCCCCCCCACCCCCTTCTCCCTCCACCCCCTCACCTCTCCTCAGGCTTCGGTTTACAAATTGAAAACATAATCTGAGAGACAGATGACTATATTGGAGTAGCGTATATACTGCATGAACGGATGTATAGCCGTGTGTGTGTGTTTGTGTGTTTGTGTGTGTGTGTATGTTTGTGTGTGTGTGTGTGTGTGTGTGTGTGTGTGTGTGTTTATCATCCCCCTGCCACACGAATAGGAAAACATAACCCAATATTCAACCATAAGATAAGTGGCACTGTTTGGCACTACCCTCGGGCACACTACCAATCAACCTCAACTCTCGCGATACAGTGCCACCAGCGTGTGTTATTACCTGCCACTACACAATTACTCACCACAATCACTTGGTTAGGTTTAGGTTAGGTTTAGGTTTAGGTTAGGTTAGGTTAGATTTGGTTTGGTTAGGTTAGGTTAGGTTAGATTTGGTTTGGTTTGGATTGGTTAGGTTAGGTTTGGTTTGGTTTGGTTAGGTTAGATTTGGTTTGGTTGGTTTGGTTTTGGTAGGTTTGGATTGGTTTGGTTTGGTTAGGTTAGGTTAAGTGAGATTTACTTTAACACGTAATGAACTGTACTTACCTAACCTAAATCTAACCAAAATCTAACCTAACCAAACCTAACCTAACCAAAGCTAATCTAATTATTCTAAGTAGAGGTCTATTGTTAATTTGGACAGTGGAAATAAGGACAGTTACTTAAGTGTTCAAGTGCTCAAGTTGAAGTATTTAAAAGTGTACTATTATACCAATTAAGTAAGTAAAGTGAACGAGGGGCGACGGGAGTCATTAAGTGGAGTCATTAAGTGGAGACATTAAATGGAGTCATTAAGTGGAGTCATTAAATGGAGTCATTAAGTGGAGTCATTAAGTACACTCATTAAGTGGAGTCATTAAGTGGAGTCATTAAGTGCAATCATTAAGTGGAGTCAGTATATTGTGCCTACGCTCGTTGACTAGATTAAGTGGTTGGCCGCGACAAGACCCAAAGATAACAGAGCCTTAAGATGCCAATTGAGAGAGGGGGGGGGGGGGGGGGAGAGAGAGGAGAGAGAGGAGGGAGGGAGAGAGAGAGAGGGGGGAGGGGGGAGAGAGAGAGAGAGAGAGAGAGAGAGAGAGAGAGAGAGAGAGAGAGAGAGAGAGAGGGAGGAGGGGAGAGAGAGAGAGAGAGAGAGAGAGGGGGGAGGGGGGGGGGGGGGGGGGAGGAGAGAGAGAGAGAGAGAGAGAGAGAGAGAGAGGAGAGAGAGAGGAGAGAGAGAGAGAGAGGAGAGAGAGAGCTTTCCTCTCTCCTTCCCCCCTCCCCCATCCCCCTCCCCTATCCCCTCTCCCCTCTCCCTCTCTCCACCACCCCCTCGGGTCTGACGTTACGTTTATTAATAACAACGTAATATTCTTTTTATTTTTTTTACATTATTATTGACGAATTGTTTAAGACTTCTGTATCATTGGTATTTTGGGGTTGTTGTTGTTGTTGTTGTTGTTGTAGTAGTTGTTGTTGTTGTGGTTGTTGCTGTTGTTATTGTTGTTTGTTATATTTCTACAGAATTGTAAAAATCCGTTTAATAATGACATTCTTTGTTTCTGTGTGTGTGTGTGTGTGTGTGTGTGTGTGTCTGTGTGTGTGTGTGTGTGTGTGTGTGTGTGTGTGTGTGTGAATTAAATCACACTGAGACAGAGGTGGGGAAGTGGGTGAAGGAAGGGCGTGTAAGGGGTGGGGGAGGGTGAGGGGGTGGGGGTGCCGGTGGGGGTGGGGAGGGGTGAAGGGAGGGGTGTAAGGTGGGGGGAGGGGGGGGGTGGGGTGGGGGGAGGGGTGGGGGGGTGGGTGTAGGGTGGGGGAGGGTGAGGGGGTGTGGGTGGGGGAGGGTGAGGGGTGTAAGGTGGGGGAGGGGTGGTGGTGGGGAGGGTGGGAGGGGTGTGGGTGGGGAGGGTGAAGGGAGGGGTGAGGTGGGAGGGTAAGGGAGGGGGTGGGTGGGGAGGGGTGAGGTGTAAGGTGGGGGGAGGTGAGGGGTGTGGTGGGGGAGGGTGAAGAAAATAATTACCATAATGTCCGGCCATCACGATGCTCTCTCACTCATTCTCACTTTCCTCACCTCTCACTTTCCTCACCTCTCACTTTCCTCACCTCTCACTTTCCTCACCACTCACTTTCCTCACCCTCCCTCCTTCCTCACCTCTCACTTTCCTCACCACTCCACTTTCCTCACCTCTCACTTTCCTCACCTCTCACTTTCCTCACCTCTCACTTTCCTCACCCCCAAAAAATATTTTCCTCACTTTTGTGTCACGTTATCTCATTTACTCTAACTTTACTTTCACTTCACTCACTTCACTCACTTCACTGTCCGTCTCTCAAGATTCACTATCCCTCATTATTCCTCATTCTAACTTCACTACATACATACATACTACACCACGTGAGGCCCCTCATAACACCATCTGTGAGGGAATTACTACCCACGTGAGTCCTCATAACACCATCTGTGAGGGAATTACACCACGTGAGGTCCCTCATAACACCATCTGTGAGGAATTACTACACCACGTGAGGCCCCTTCATAACACCATCTGTGAGGGAATTACTACACCACGTGAGGTCCCTCATAACACCATCTGTGAGGGAATACACCACGTGAGGCCCCTCATAACACCATCTGTGAGGGAATTACTACACCACGTGAGGCCCTCATAACACCATCTGTGAGGGAATTACTACACCACGTGATGCCCCTCATAACACCATCTGTGAGGGAATTAATACACCAAGTGAGGCCCCTCATAACACCATCTGTGAGGTAATTACTAACGTGAGTCCCTCATGACACCATCTGGGAGGTAATTACTACACCACGTGAGGTCCCTCATAACACCATCTGGGAGGGAGTATTACACCACGTGAGGTCCTCTCCTAAAACCATCTGGGAGGGAGTATTACACCACGTCAGGTTCCTATAACACCATCTGTGAGGGAACTACTACACCACGTGAGGCCTCATAACACCATCTGGGAGGAGTTACTACACCACGTGATGCCCTCTCATAACACCATCTGTGAGGGAATTACTACACCACGTGAGGCCCTCATAACACCATTGTGAGGGAATTACTACACCACGTGAGTTCCTCCTAACACCATCTGGGAGTTACTACACTACGTGTTTGTTGTTTCAACACCTACATTAATCTGAATGTTCACTGTATGTTCCTTTACCTTTCTCTAGTGAAGGCTTTGTTAAACCACCAATGTATGTAATAAGTCATTTATGTCCAATGTATATTTTCAGCCTTCGGGCTGCAGAACTTTTTCAATAAACAGTTTATTATTATTATTATTATTATTATTATTATTATTATTATTATATTATTATATACATACATACATACATACATACATACATACATACATACATACACACACTACACAAAGGAGGTGAAGACCCACGAATTTGGGAGAGAATTAACGGTATGCTGACTGGCAGGAGAGAGAGAGAGAGAGAGAGAGAGAGAGAGAGAGAGAGAGAGAGAGAGAGAGAGAGAGAGCAGCCCTACAAGTTTACCTGTGCTGTTGAACTAAACCATGAACACAGGTGTACCAGGAACTGCCTACAAACACCTAAACTCTACTCTCTCTCTCTCTTTTCTCTCTCTTTTCTCTCTCTTTATATCTGTCAATCTGTCTCTATATATTTGTCTGCCTGTGTGACTGTCTCTAAATAATTCACCTAACCTAACCTAACCTAACCTAACCTAACCTCACCTAACCTATAAAATAATCTATCCTAATAATTCATAAATAATAACACGGTAATAATTCCTTCATAAATAATCCGAACGTAATTATCTTCCTTGAATTATCGTAATGTAATAATCTGGAAGAAGAAGAAGAAGAAGAAGAAGAAGAAGAAGAAGAAGAAGAAGAAGAAGAAGAAGAAGAAGAAGAAGAAGAAGAAGAAGAAGAAGAAGAAGAAGAAGAAGAAGAAGAAGAAGAAGAAGAAGAAGAAGAAGAAGAAGAAGAAGAAGAAGAAGAAGAAGAAGAAGAAGAAGAAGAAGAAGAAGAAGAAGAAGAAGAAGAAGAAGAAGAAGAAGAAGAAGAAGGAAGAAGGAAGAAGAAGAAGAAGAAGAAGAAGAAGAAGAAGAAGAAGAAGAAGAAGAAGAAGAAGAAGAAGAAGAAGAAGAAGAAGGAAGAAGAAGAAGAAGAAGAAGAAGAAGAAGAAGAAGAAGAAGAAGAAGAAGAAGAAGAAGAAGAAAGGAAGAAGAAGAAGAAGAAGAAGAAGAAGAAGAAGAAGAAGAAGAAGAAGAAGAAGAAGAAGAAGAAGAAGAAGAAGAAGAAGAAGAAGAAGAAGAAGAAGAAGAAGAAGAAGAAGAAGAAGAAGAAGAAGAAGAATCTATTTCTGGTGACAGATAAATTAAGCTAACCTAACCTAACCAACCTGACCACTGATGAACGGACACAAGCTATGAGATGACGAACTACAAGAGAGAGAGAGAGAGAGAGAGAGAGAGAGAGAGAGACCACCATACAGAGGTTCATCAGTAACAAGAGACACACCTTCAACAGTTAATAAAAGCTAGAAAGGTAAATCGGTCAGGTAGTTGTGTAGGCTGGCCGGGTGGGGGTGGGGGGGTGAGGGAGGGAGCAAAAAGAGGGAGGGAGGGAGGGTGAAGAAAGAGGAGATATAAAATGAGGGAATCTGTCTGTCTGTCTGTCTGTCTGTCTGTCTTTCTGTCTGTCTGTCTGTATCTGCACCTCACACACACACACACACACACACACGGTCCTTTCCTCACACCAACCCGCCTCTCCCACCTCACCCCCACCCTCACACACCAACCCACTCACCTAACCCACCCCTCCCCACCCCCCACACACATATAGTTAATAACGTTGTATCATCAGGTTACAGCAATTTTATGTAACTCGCTTCTCCTACCTGTGTAATGTAACCGGAGTTGATTGTATATAAACAAACTAATAAGAATTAAAATCTTGTGTTGGTATATACACGATTTATCAGTGGCAGAAGTTAAGTTAGGTTAGGTTGGGTTAGGTTAGGTTGGGGTAGGTTAGGTTAGGTAGGGGTGGG
>NW_024729865.1:245000-270000 GCF_018991925.1 Homarus americanus | reverse complement strand
CCTTTGTTTTAATAACACCCGGATACACAGGGAAGAGTGTATGATGGTTATATGCTTTAGTCCACACTTGAAGGGGATAGGGTGTAGGGGAGGGTGTAACGCGGAGCATCCTGGGTGTACTTCACTCTTCAGATACACAGAGGCATATGTGTACTGTATCTTATAAGGGTTATGGTGTTATAGATTCTGTCTTGTAAGTAATACACCTAACCAAACCTAACGTAACCTAACGTAACCTGACCTAACGTAACCTAACCAAACCTAACGTAACCTGACCTAACCTAACCTAACCTAACCAAACCTAACCTAACCTAACGCAACCTAACCTAACCTAACCTAACCTAACCTAACCTAACCAAACCTAACCTAACCTAACCTAACGTAACCTAACCAAACCTAACGTAACCTAACCTAACCTAACCAAACCTAACGTAACCTAACCTAACCTAACCTAACCTATTAACTGGGGTACATATCCTCTTTCCGATCAAATTATCTGACTGGATTATGCGAAGAAAAAATAAATAATAATAATAAATAAAATAATAATAATCGTTTTGTATCTGATTCTCAAAGTATTTTTTTTTCAACTTCCTGTTATTTTCAAATTCTTTTATTATTGCATCAATTCTTCTTCTTTTTCTTCTTCTTCGTCTTCTTCTTCGTCTTTAATTTATTGGTTATTATTGATTATTAATTATTAATAACTTCTTCGCCAGAGTTTGAATTTTTCCTGAATTATTTTAAATCTTGGGAAAACTTGCCACTGGTTGACTTATTTACCTGTACCTCGCCGCCTGAGATGAGATGGGAGGGAGGAGGGAGGAGACGGGTGAAGTGAGGAGGGAGAAGTGAGGAGGAGTGAGGTGAGGAAGTGAAGTGGGAAGTGAGGGGAGAGATGAGGAGTGGGAAGTGGGGGGAGGAGGTGAGGGAGGTGAGGTGGGGAAAAGGAGGGAGGAAGTGAGGGAGAGAGGTGACAGTGAGGGGGGGAGGGAGTGATGGACAGGCTTATTCTTCACTCATTTTTCTTATTTTTTTTTGTTTTAATTTTGTCAATTTCTCTCCACCTGTGGACTCTCGATATAACGGAATTTCTTCTCTACACCGTCCGTAAAAATAGAATATCACTGTATATATATATGCCTGAAAGCCTTCCTTAGTTACGTACTTTAGCCAGGAAACATAAGACAAGGCAGTTTCATGTACCCCAATACCCCCGGACACCCCCACCCCCAGTTCTCCCCAGACACGGACACCCCAGTACCCCCCAGTACCCCCCGGACACCCCCCAATGGCAGACACCCCATGGTCGAGCCGGATTATAATAATTTAACTTTCGAATAATTTTTTAACAATTTTAAGTCCGAGTTATTTTTTTTTTCATTCTTATATAATTTTAATTTATATAATTTTTTATTATTATTATTTTTCTTTTATATATAAATTCAACTCGTCGAAATTAATATTTTTATGTCATGATAATTTACAAGATTTTAAACACAGGCTGCGGTAGGTGCTGGCA
This sequence comes from Homarus americanus, assembly GCF_018991925.1. Lineage (NCBI taxonomy): Eukaryota > Metazoa > Arthropoda > Malacostraca > Decapoda > Nephropidae > Homarus > Homarus americanus. The sequence goes on along the minus strand of NW_024729865.1, from coordinate 268,478 downwards.
GGATAGGACAGGTTTAGGCAGGCTAGGATACATTCTGGCTGGCTAGGATAGGTTTAGGCAGATTAGTATAGGTTCTGGCAGGCTAGGATAGGTTTAGGCAGGATAGGACACGTTGAGGCAGGATAGGGTAGGTTCTGACAGGATAGGGTAGGTTCTGACAGGATAGGGTAGGTTCTGGCAGGATAGAGTAGGTTCTGGCAGGATAGGGTAGGTTCTGACAGGATAGGGTAGGTTCTGACAGGATAGGGTAGGTTCTGGCAGGATAGGGTAGGTTCTGGCAGGATAGGGTAGGTTCTGACAGGATAGGGTAGGTTCTGACAGGATAGGGTAGGTTCTGACAGGATAGGGTAGGTTCTGGCAGGATAGGGTAGGTTCTGGCAGGATAGGATACTCTTAATTACAAATAGACGAAAACAAATTGGGTGGGTTAAATTACAAGTTAGGTTAGATGGATAGTCACACTAGAATAGGCGAGCGAAGTTAAATCAGTCCAGGATAGGTGATCAACTAGAACCCACTAAGGCAGGTTTATAACAGCTTAGGATAGGTGAACAGAGGCTAGGGTAGGTAACGCCAAAAGGCTAACAGAGTAGAGGTCACAAAGGGTGTTTATCGGACCCCAGTGATTATATTATGGCACTGAATGTTAGAGTATTTCCAGTACATTGTTTAAGTCTGTACATAGAGGTTTATTAGCTACTGGATGTATATGTGGATACAGCCTTAGTATATCACCTATCTCGCCATGAGAGATAAAGCGCTGTGACGTTGCAAACAGTGTGTTTTTTTTTTTTTACGAGGAATAGCCCACCCGGGCACAGGTCATCGACCCACAACGGGCCTAGAGGGGAAAAAAAGAAGAGTTAAAATAAATTAAAAATAGAAAAGAAAAAGATTATATTAATCTACACCACGAGGTTGCTGAAAAACCAGCTTTTTAAAGTGATACAGATTGTATGAGTATGGAAACACAGAAGGCAGAGCATTCCATAGTTTGGCTGTGTGAGGAAAGAAGGAGGCACTATAACGGGTTATTATAGTGTGACCGACATCCACGCAGAAACGGTGGGCACCGCGGGCAAGACGAGTGTTACGAGCCCATGGCCTTGCCGGCGGTACACAGGATGCCAAATCCACCGAACATTGCCCGTTAAAGTACCTGTAAAAGAGAGAGAGTGAAGCAACATTGCGGCGAAGAGAAAGGGAAGAGAAATTATCAACTAAAGGAGGAGAGTTAACAAGAGGAAATGCCTTTGATTCCAACCTATCTAATAGTTGGACAGAAGAGGAGCCACCCCAGATATGAGAGCAGTACTCCAAGTTAGGACGAATGAATCCCTTATATACTTGAAGCAACTGCTCAGGAGTGAAGTAGCTACGGCATCTGTACAGCATTCCCAGCTTTCGGGAGGCAGTTTTAGCAATGTTGAGCATGTGTGGCTTCCATGACAGAGGAAATGGGGAGGCCTGGAGTACCTATTTTAGAACTTGGCAGAATGATAGCGTCCTGAAATGTGATTGGTGGGAGATCATCTATTTTGGAAAGTGTAATTATCAAATAATGTGTTTTATTACTATCGAATTTAACCGAGTTTCTACCTCCCCATTCGGAGATGCTGCACAGATTTGCATTGATAGCTGTAATAATATCAGCTCAAGAAACAGATCTAGTTTCAGAATTAGGGGGAAGGGAAAAATGTGAAGAAGAGTGAAGAGTAGAATCATCAGCGTAAGAATGGATAGAATTAGTCGGAGTGTGAAGCTAATCATTATTGATAAAAAGAAGGAAGAGAGTTGGTGAAAGAACAGAACCCTGTGGGACACCACTATTGGAGAAAGAGCGAGAGATCGATCCCTCGACAACAACTGCCATGGATCGGTTCTCAAGGAAGCTAGAAATTAGAGAACAAAATGGGGGAGAGAAACCATTTGAGGGAAGTTTAGAAGGCAAAGACTTGTGCCATACCCTGTCAAATGCTTTGGAGATGTCGACGGCCACGACGAAAGTTCCCCATAATCCCTAAGAGAGGATGACCAAAGATGGGTGCAGTAGGAGAGCAGATCACCAGTAGATCTCACCTGGCGAAAGCCATACTGGTGATCCGACAAAAGAGAATGGCCCAGCTTGGATCTATCCCTATAAGGTTCTATTTCTTTCACCGTCTAAGACGTAGTGTTGGAGTGTGAGGCAGTATGTTTGGCCACACACTTTGATATTAACACCTGCGTGAGTACAGGAGTGTGAGGCAGTATGTCTGGCCACACACTTTGTTATTAACACCTGCGTAAGTACAGGAGTGTGAGGCAGTATGTCTGGCCACACACTTTGTTATTAACACCTGCGTGAGTACAGGAGTGTGAGGCAGTATGTCTGGCCACACACTTTACCTGGTACAGGTGAGGTATGTCTGCCCTGCCTGTGGACAGGGTGTGGTTTTTGTGGTGGGGGTATGTCTGAACTTTGTTATTAACACCTGCGTGAGTACAGGAGTGTGAGGCAGTATGTCTGGCCACACACTTTGTTATTAACACCTGCGTGAGTACAGGAGTGTGAGGCAGTATGTCTGGCCACACACTTTGTTATTAACACCTGCGTGAGTACAGGAGTGTGAGGCAGTATGTCTGGCCACACACTTTGTTATTAACACCTGCGTGAGTACAGGAGTGTGAGGCAGTATGTCTGGCCACACACTTTGTTATAAATGGGGTGGGACCACTTTGTTATCCTGCGTGAGTACAGGAGTGTGAAGTAGATGTCTGGCCACACACTTTGTTATTACACCTGCGTGAGTACAGGAGTGTGAGGCAGTATGTCTGGCCACACTTTGTTATTAACACCTGCGTGAGTACAGGAGTGTGAGCAGTATGTCTGGCCACACACTTGTTATTAACACCTGCGTGAGTACAGGAGTGTGAGGCAGTATGTCTGGCCACACACTTTGTTATTCACCTGCGTGAGTACAGGAGTGTGAGGCAGTATGTCTGGCCACAACTTGTTATAACACCTGGTGAGTACAGGAGTGTGAGGCAGTATGTCTGGCCACACACTTGTTATTAACACCTGCGTGAGTACAGGATGTGAGGCAGTATGTCTGGCCACACACTTTGTTATTAACACTGGTGGGGTGGGCACGTTATTAACACCTGCGTGAGTATAGGAGTGTGACGCAGTATGTCTGGCCACACACTTTCCATTTAGTCTTGTTCACATCTGCCTGAGGAAACATACTGCCAGAGGTACTTATATCCTAACCTTAGTCTATCGGCTACAACATCCTGTAATCTAGTGATCTTGTTACTTACTCATATACATGTTCACTTGATACATCTCATCATGTAAGTAATGGACTAGTGCCTGTTTGCACTTGTCTGGTGACGATGGGAGGGAAGGGACGGGCGTGAGGTGCCGAAGGGTGAGTGTCTGTGGCAGATACCGAGGCTCAGGACCTAACCTTATCTACAGCAGAAACAAACTGTGTAAATTCTTCCTCGACGGCCAGGACGCTTCTGGTTAGGGGGTAAGGGGAGGTGAGGGGTAAGGTGGGGGGGGGGGAGGGGGAGAGAGAGAGAGAGAGAGAGAGAGAGAGCTTGTTTTCCAGTTAATGACTTACCTATAACATAAGTTCATATTATTATTATTATTTATTATTATTATTATTATTTCGTTATCTTTTCTTTACACTTTGTTTCCTCCTCCCCATAATTTACCCTACTTCTCGTCTCCCATTTTCGTATCATCTTCCTTTCTCATCTACCTCTCTTCTTTCTCTGCCCGTCTATACACTCTCACTCTCTCTCTCTCTCTCTCTCCCTCTCTCTCTCTCTCTCTCTCTCTCTCTCTCTCTCCTCACAGTAAGAACCATTACACGCAACCTCACCTCCCCCACTAGAGGTCGTTCCTCCCTCTACACACATATACCTCAGGTCTCATTGGCCTTCTACCTGGTTTTGCCTTCCAGTAGAGAATCTTGATCCCCGCCCACACGGACACCAGACGCCCACAAGGACACCAGACGCCCACAAGGACACCAGACGCCCACAAGGACACCAGACGCCCACAAGGACACCAGACGCCCACAAGCGACAACAGACGCCCACAAGGACACCAGACGCCCACACGACACCAGACGCCCACACGGAACAGACGCCCACACGCACACAGACGCCCACACGGACACAGACGCCCACACGGACACCAGACGCCCAACAGACACCAGACGCCCCACGACACCAGACGCCCACACGAACACCAGCCGCCCACACGGACACATAAGAACATAAAAATGGAGGTAACTGCAGCGGGCCATACTGGACAGTCCCGTTTACACCCAACCCCTATCGCTCATATATCCACCCAACCTGTGTTTGAAGCTATCCAGCGTATTAGAGTTAATGATGATGTTTGGTAACTTGTTCCACTCGTCCACTACTCTATTTCCAAACCAGTGTTTACCTATCTCGCGCCTAAATCTAAATTTGTCTAATTTAAAATCGTTGTTACGAGTTCGCTCCTGGTTGGATAGTTTGAGTACCTTTGTTATATCACCTTTGTTTAGCCCTGACTTCCACTTATACACCTCGATCATATCGCCCCTCACTCTACGTCTCTCGAGGAAGTGCAAATTAAGATACTTTAACCTGTCTCTGTACTCAAGGTTCCTAATGCCCGGGATTAGTCTTGTCATTCTCCTCTGTATTCTTTCCAAGGATTCTATGTCCAACGATGGAGGATCAGTAAACGCTCTCAAGTTATAACTACAGTACTCGAGCCTGAGGCAACAATGGTGAATCACTACACACACACACACACACACACGTACATTCTCCAAGGTTCACATAAAAAAAACCTCAAGTTCTTGCTCTAAGTTACCCACCAAGATGGATTCTCAGGGTCGCAGATACAAGTGCCTCTCGCCAGAAGTGTTAACTCACTCACCTGGAACATCGCGGCTTTTAATGTACTGTATTCTGAGACTCTACCGTACTTAGTGAAGTGGATGGGCATTAAAGTATACAGCATTATGTCTTGATGGCTATAGGGGCTGGTATCCTTATGGGCGTTTGGTGATCGTGTGGGCGGCTGGTGTCCGTGTGGGCGGCTGGTGATCGTGTGGGCGGCTGGTGTCCGTGTGGGCGGCTGGTGATCATGTGGGCGGCTGGTGTCCGTGTGGCGGCTGGTGTCCGTGTGGGCGGCTGGTGTCCGTGTGGGCGGCTGGCCGTGTGGGCGGCTGGTGATCATGTGGGCGGCTGGTGTCCGTGTGGGCGGCTGGTGTCCGTGTGGGCGGCTGGTGTCCGTGTCCATCGAGAGACGTAGAGTGAGGGGCGATATGGTCGAGGTGTATAAATGGAAGTCAGGGCTAAACAAAGGTGACATAACAAAGGTACTCAAACTATCCAACCAGGAGCGAACTCGTAACAATGGTTTTAAATTAGACAAATTTAGATTTAGGCGCTAGATAGGTAAACACTGGTTTGGAAATATAGTGGACGAGTGAACAAGTTACCAAAATCATCATTAACTCTAATACGCTGATAGCTTCAAACACAGGTTGGGTGGATATATGAGGATAGGGGTGTGTAAAACGGACTGACCAGTATGGGTAGTCTCTCTCTCTCTCTCTCTCTCTCTCTCTACACAGGCATTGTCTCACACGAGCTACGATAACACGGACAAAATGGCGTCCAACCTGCACCGAAACTCTTAACTAGATGCGCTCTCTCGTCTTTGTGATTGAAAAACGACTAGCTTATGACCGAGGTTAGGTTAGGTTAGGTTAGGTTAGGTTAGGTTAGGTTAGGTTAGGTTAAAAGGGAGACATGTGAGTGTATCTTAGTCATCACGAGCACAATGCTGATTACACATTGGCACCCCTACGCGATTTGTTACTGTGTGTGTATGTATGTATGTATGTATGTATGTATGTGCAGACAGAAAGAGACTGTACATATGTATACACTTCTCGTATAGACAGATATACTGAACATAGATATATAAAGAGGTGTGTATGTGTGTATGTGTGTATGTGTGTGTATGTGTGTATGTGTGTGTTTATGTGTGGTGGTCAACGTTTGTGCCGGTGGTGGGTCCAGCTTACTTCACTTGTGGCTTCCACCACCACCACGACTCCACCACCACCACGCTCCACCACCACCACCACCACTCCACCACGACCACCACCACGGCCACCACCACCACCACCACCACGACTCCACCACCACCACGACTCCCACCACCACCACCACCACCACCACCACGACCACCACCACCACGACTCACCACCCACCACCACCACCACCACCGCCCACCACCACCACGGACTCCACCACCACCACGGCTCCACCACCACCACGACTCACCACCACCACACGGGCTCACCACCACCACGGCTCCACCACCACCACGACTCCACCACGACCACCACCACCACTCCACCACCACCACGACCACCACCACGCTCACCACCACCACGACCACCACCACGACCACCACCACCACGACCACCACCACGACCACCACCACCACGACTCCACCACCACCACGACTCCACCACGACTCACGGGCCACCACCACACGGCCCACCACCACCCGCTCCACCACCACCACGGACCACCACCACCACGACCACCACCACGACCACCACCACGGGACCACCACCACGACCACCACCACCACACCACCACCACCACACCCACCACCACGCTCCACCACCACCACTCCACCACCACGACTCCACCACCACCACGACCACCACCACCACGACCACCACCACCACGACCACCACCACGACTCCACCACCACCACCGACCACCACCACCACACTCGACCACCACCACCACTCACCACCACCACGACCACCACCACCACCACCAACACCACCACCACGACTCCACCACCACCACCACCACCACGACCACCCACCACCACCACGACTCACCACCACCACGACTCACCACCACCACGACCTCCACCACCACCACGACTCCACCACCACCACGGCCACGACTCCACCACCACCACGGCTCCACCACCACCACGACTCACCACCACCTCCACCACCACACCACCACCACGACTCACCACCACCACACCGACTCCGCTCCACCACCACTCCCACCACCACCGCTCACCACCCCCGACTCACCACCACACCACGCTCACACCACCACCACGCTCACACCACCGGCTCCACCACCAGGGACCACCGACTCCACCACCACGGCTCACCACGACTCTCCACCACACTCCCACCACCACGACTCCACCACCACCACGACCACCACCACCCTTGCCCCTATATATAGCATTAACTCACATAACACACAAAGTATTGATACCCTTGTCTTCATTACATTAAAACGCACTCTGTTGGAGAAATGAATCATGACTTTTATTATTTCTGATATTTTGGAGAATTAATTGTTTTTTTTATATTAGGAAAATACTGTATTATCGTAAAATACATCTGGTGAAAATACAAACGTAAAATATCATGGATTTTATATTTACACGAAGATAATATGCCATTAATTTGAAACACATTTGGTAAATATATAATTGGAATATTTTTTTTAAACAAACTTTTATCAAAAAACAATAATAAATGCAAGTTGTTTAATTTTGAAACACATCTGCTAGAAGTTATTTAATTCTGGAACACATCTGCTACATAACACACCATTTCCACCATAATTCGACACAGTTCAACACCAATAATATTTTCACCATTATTCCCAAAACGAACCTGATACCACTATTTTTTTCTCGTAAGTAAAAATAAAAATTATTGTAAAGAAAAACATGATTTTTTAATTCTGAAAAAACCCCCAATTATTTACACAAACACTAAAGTTTTTTTTTAGAGAACATCTGGTATAAAATGTATCAATTCGTGTAATGTCAATATGTCAATACCTGGTACAAAAAAGACAAAGGAGATTGATTATTGCTATTTACAGTTCGGGAACAAAATTACCTGAACACTTTTGTCAGTATCTAGTTATCCTGGAACAATTTATAGATAAAATCACATATATGACCCAAAATACTGTACAGATATAAACCAAACACATATATGACCCAAAATACTGTACAGATATAAACCAAACACATATATGACCTAAGTATAGTCAGGTATATAGCATAGCGTGTCCAGGGACCTCTGATCACACGCTGCTATAATTTTAAAGCTGGTTGACTCGTCTGCCAGAATTATAGATACAAAAGAGTTATATAATTGTTTTTATTATAATTTTCAGTGGGAATTTTTTTTTTGTTTTAATGGTGGGAATTATGTCACACTCTTGATGTTGGGAATTATGTTACACTCTTGATGTTGGGAATTATGTCACACTCTTGATGTTGGGAATTATGTCACACTCTTGATGTTGGGAATTATGTTACACTCTTGATGTTGGGAATTATGTTACACTCTTGATGTTGGGAATTATGTTACACTCTTGATGTTGGGAATTATGTCACACTCTTGATGTTGGGAATTATGTTACACTCTTGATGTTGGGAATTATGTCACACTCTTGATGTTGGGAATTATGTTACACTCTTGATGTTGGGAATTATGTCACTCTTGATGTTGGGAATTATGTCACTCTTGATGTTGGGAATTTATTCGAATAACTTGCTACCGGAATTATATTTTTCAACATTATTTTGAGGGCTGAGAATTTGAGATTTTTTTTATGCTAAGAATTTATTAAGATTATGCGAATGATTTTTGTGTTGAAATAACAATATTAATTTTTATCGTTCAGCATTTTGTAGTTTTCTGATAAATAAGTTGTTTTGTTTGTTTGTTTGTTTGTTTGTTTCGCTTTGTTTGGTTTTTGATTTTTTTCTCAATGTCGAAACTTTTGTTATAATTCTGACGCTGAGAATTTTTTATAGTCTTACATATTAAAAAAAATGAAAAATTCTGAATAATTTACAAGCTGATAATTTTAATGTGTTGGTTGTGATATTAAGAATTCATTAATATTATGTAATGTGGATTTAAAAATTTGGTTAAGATAAGAAAAAGAGGAATTGGTCATTGTGAATTGTTTTAATGCTGGGAATTTAGTATAATAATAATAATAATAATAATAATAATAATAATAATAATAATAATAATAATATTAATAATAATAATAATAATAATAATAATAATAATAAATTTGGCTTTATACGACAATTGTACAAAGCCTCACTCTCTCTCTCTCTCTCTCTCTCTCTCTCTCTCTCTCTCTCTCTCTCTCTCTCTCTCTCTCTCCTGTCTCCCTGTCAATGTAATAGTATTTGTAAGCATCTCCCCCTAGCCCCTCCCTCCCCCTTCACCTCCCCTTCCCCTCACCCCCCTCACCCCTCCTCTCCTCACCCCCCTACCATTGTGTCTTGTTTGAGTCTCTTCTTCAATTTGGTGGTCACGGATCGTTTAGTCTCAGCCCTTAGCTAATCTCCCCGTGAGTCTCAGTCCTCAAGACGCCTCCTCTCTCCCCGGGGTCTAGTTCCCCCCCTCAGCAAACGTAAGAGAGTCGACCCTAACTGTTCTAGGGTGGTATAGCACTATCTATAGGGTGGTATAACACTATCTTATCTTGAAATTAGGTCGGGGTAAGAAGGACCTCTGTTTCAGCTTGGTGTCAGTAAGGGCGTTCTTTTATCTAATTGAGCACAAGAGGGTGAGACTTAGGTCATAGGGTTGTATAGACATTAGGGGCCCAAGAGATGTTAGGTCAATGAGTTGCATAACGTGTGGGACATAGTTTAGGAGAGGTGTAGATAAAAGGTCTTCACTCAGTAGTCATACTTAGTGTCATTTTTCAAAGTCGAGTGAATAGGAACGTGACCCCTATGTTACTAGGTTGTATAACACGATCTTGTCCTATAAAGGGAGGGGATTTTTTTTTTTTTTTAATATTCAAAAAGATAGAGAAGAACCGTTATAGTTGACCACCTTCTGGGGCCACAGGGTAAAGAGCACCAGGTGTCTATACAGTCCATATTCAGGCCTGAACCATAATTACCAAACCCTTACAGCACAGAGTTGTATAACATATTATTGCCTATGAAGGAAAGGATATTTGATTTTATATACAAAGTCGATTTTCTGGTATATGAATACAGAAAAACGATCCTTAGAGCAGAGAGAAGTATAACATGTTGTTGGCCATAAAGTGAAGGAATTTGGAGATTTTAAGACGCACGCTACGAGACTCCGGACACAAGGGGAGAGGAGCCACTCAGATTCGGGTAAGCCAGATTATGAACTTCCCTCCTCCCCAAATAACCTCGATAAGACAGTCGTTTGTCGAGTCATCTACCAAAGCCCTTGACTGCCTCCACCCACACGATCACTACCTCCACCCACACGACCACCACCTCCACCCACACGATCACCACCTCCACCCACACGATCACTACCTCCACCCACATGATCACTACCTCCACCCACACGATCACTACCTCCACCCACACGATCACTACCTCCACCCACATGACCACTACCTCCACCCACACGATCACTACCTCCACCACACGCTCTACCTTCACCCACGATCACTACCTCCACCCACACGACCACCGCCATCCACACTGACCACCACCACCCACATGATCATCGAGAGAGAGAGAGATTTTTGTTCCAGTTGTTATGGAAATTATCATATATGGCAGAGGTGTGTAATGACTGACTGACTGACTGACAAGAAGCCATTATTTACATCGTTTATAACTACTTAATAAATATAAAAAACTTCAGGAGCCATTAAAATATAAGCTAATCATATAACTGCGTAGAAGGTAAATACTCAGTGGAATTCAAACACATTCGGGAAAGAAAAAAAAATCGTTTGAACAAAAAATCATGAAAGTGGCGCAGTAAAATCCAGATCTAACCCTCACGAACGTTTGCGCCATACAAGAACGACAACTCTTGCCGGTGATGTTCTTGAATAATAATAATAATAATAATAATAATAATAATAATAATAATAATAATAATAATAATAATAATAACAACAATAACAATAACACTAACAATAATAATAATAATAATAATAATAATAATAATAATAATAATAATAATAATAATAATAATAAAAATAATAATAATAATATGCAAATTATCCTAAAATTCAAAGAAGGAAAAATAATTATTTGTCTTCACCCATATATACAAGTCTTGATTACAAATACAATAACAACATCAAATATGAACAACAACAAATTTATCGAAAATCCCAAAAAATTCGAAGAGACGAAAATGGAAGGATTTTTTTTTTTAGGGGGGGGGTGTTTACTTTTTGTGCCTCCCCCCTCCCCCCGACACGGTCTAGTTGATCAAGGATACAATTTTCTGTTTTTATTGAAGTTTTTTGTTGTGATAAGGTAAAGGCAGCTCTCTCTCTCTCTCTCTCTCTCTCTCTCTCTCTCTCTCTCTCTCTGTTTCTATCTTTAACTCTACTTGTTCTTTTTCTCTCAATCATTTTTTCTTTTTCTCACTTTCTCACAGATTAATTATATACTCACATAAACACTCAGGTGAACACACACACACACACACACACACACACAAATGTTATATAATTTCCACAATAATAAAACCCAGTTAATAGCCCGCAAGTGGATACAAAAAGTAATAATTTGGATGAAACACTAAAATTATTATTTCTCAAACCATTATAATCAAGACGTGTAAGTGTGTGGATTATAAAGTTGTTTAAATTGGAAGAAAAGTTAATGTATTTATGATCACTGTCTTAAAATTCACTATCAGCGTCATTATCTTCACACTACTACTACTACTACTACTACTACTACTACTACTGCTACTACTATTTACACGTTTTAACATGGCCCCCATCCTGCCCTTATAGCCACACCTTCCCCACCATTTTATTCACTAAATATCCTAATACATAAGTACTGTAGCTACCCTGGCTGTTAACAATAATAACAATAATAATAAAATAATAATAATAATAATAATAATAATAATAATAATAATAATAATAATAATAATAATAATAATAATAATAACAGTAATAATAATAATAATAACTATAATAATAACATAGCATCTACGACGGCCATTATAATAACCACATCCACTACTGTTATTACTACCACCATCACCACCACAACAACAACACCCACCACCACATAAAATATATAAAATAGTTACTTAAAATAGATCCACTTCTCGCCATGGCCGCCCACAATCAACCAATCTCTGTACGCGGTTTACGAACTAGCGTGATTATGATTGGCTAAGCAATTTCGCCTCCTGGCCAATCTTTCCTGTGAACTCAATTCTATATATCATAACTTTGGCCACAAAATTGGTCACGGATCCTTGACCCAATAAAGGGGAAGAAGGAAAGTGGTGGTGGAGGGGGTGTGGAAGGGGTGGTGTGGTGGGTGGAAGGGGTGGTGTGGGTGGTGGAAGGGGTGGTGTGGGGGGGGAAGGGGTGGGTGGGGGTGGATGGGGTGGTAGGGGGTGGAAGGGGTGGTAGGGGGTGGAAGGGGTGGTGGGGATGTGGAAGGGGTTGATGACGGGGAAGGAATGGGTTGTAAGTGTGTTTGAAAATAGAAAATGAAGAGAAGTTCAAGGCAGCAAAGAAGAGATGGAGGAGAGAAGAAAAGGGGGAAGAATAAGGTGGTGATGTATGAGAGAGAGAGAGAGAGAGAGAGAGAGAGAGATTTACGGTTAACTAATTTATTGACAAAGCTTGGAGTACAGTTTGCCTATTTTGAGTGATTCAGTCAGGTCTTGACACTGAAGGTGGTATCACTGTTCACTGCCACATAGGACAGAGGTTCATATACAGTAAAAGTCATATTCTATTTGAGGACTAATCAGTGTGGACTAACAAATTCTGGATAGATCTCAAGAATGTCCTCAAGCACTCCTGATTCAATGTAGTAATGACATAGTTCATGATACAATTAGCCAGGTGGCCTGAAGTCTTTGACAGTGTCACATTCAATAATATAGTGTTCAAGTGTATGCTTCAAAGGTTTATCACAGCGTTACTAACCTGCCAGATGTGTCTGTATCCTAGTCTAATTCTGGCCACGACTATATCACATGTCTGCTTTTGTCCTTATGCTGGCCATACTGGTACCTCTTGTCACAAAATCTGTCATATTTACCAATGCTACAACTGCCAGGTCTCTCTGCATTTCTCAGTTCTTCTAGATCAGAGAGAGAGAGAGAGAGAGAGAGAGAGAGAGAGAGAGAGAATAATAATCATTAACTTCTTCTCTTTCTTTTTGGTATTTTTCGTTTCTTTTTGGTCTTCTTACTACTCTTAATTTTCCTTCTCTTTTTCTCTTCTCTTCTTCCTTGTGTGTGTGTGTGTGTGTGTGTATGTGTGTGTGTGACCTTCCATTCCATGATCTGCTTTCTCAACTCTTCCATCAATTATTACATTTTCTATTATCTCCCTCATTCGTATTTTTGTTATTGTTTCTGTTATTGTTGTTATTGTTGATGTATTTTCGCTATTATTCCTTCATGTATTGCATATTTTCTCAGCTCCTTCCATTATCCTATTTTGTCATATGTCTTCTATTCTTTAATATATTCCCATTATTTTTTTCTTACAATCATATTTTTTTTCTTATTTTTTTTACTGTTAAATATTTTTCTACATCGATACTACTTCCTTAATCATCACATTTTCTTCAATCTCCTTCATTCTCATCTCTGTTATTATTGTTTCACGAGCAATTATCACCTTTTATGTCTGTTCTTTCTTTCAGGGTTTTGTTGTAGTGGTTATTATATATTTTCTCTTCATTTTCACTCTAATTATCATGATTTGTATTATGTCCACTTTCGTAGTTGCACCCCTTCAATCATTCATCCAATCATCAAGTTTACTCTTCAAGTCTAATCTTTATTAATGTATTTTCGTGATTTGTTTATTTTTTATTACTGTATATTCACCATTACCTCAATCACCACGTTTTTTGCTATGCATCTTCTTCTGTTGATGTTTATTATATTATTATTATTATTATTATCATATTTTCACCATTATTACCTCATTTATCAGCGGGGCCTAAGAGGGGGGGAGGGGGTGAAAAACTAAGAGTAAAAAGAAATTAAAATTAGAAAAGAAAAGGACTATATTAATCTACACCACTAAGATGCCGGAAAACCATCTTTTTAAAGTGAGACAGATTGTATGAGTATGGAAACACAGAAGAAGGCAGAACATTCCATAGTTTGGCTGTGTGAGGAAAGAAGGAGGCACTATAACGGGTTATTATAGTGTGACCGACAGCAACAGAGAAATGGTGGGCACCGCGGGCAAGACGAGTGTTACGAGCCCACGGCCTTGCCGGCGGTACACAGGATGCCAAATCCACCGAACATTGCCCGTTAAATTACCTATAAAAGAGAGAGAATGAAGCAACACTGCGGCGAAGAGAGAGGGAAGAAATATTATCAACTAAAGGAGGAGAGTTAATAAGACGAAATGCCTTTGATTCCACCCTATCTAACAGTTGGACAGAAGAAGAGCCACCCCAGATATGAGAGCAGTACTCCAAGTTAGGACGAATGAATCCCTTATATACTTGAAGCAACTGCTCAAGAGTGAAGTAGCTACGGCATCTGTGCAGCATTCCCAGCTTTCGGGAGGCAGCTTTAGCAATGTTGAGGATGTGTGGCTTCCATGACATATTAGAGGAAATGGTGAGGCCTAGCATATCTATTTTAGAATTTGGCAGAATGATAACGTTCCGAAAAGTGATTGGTGGGAGATCATCTATTTTGGAAAGTGTAATTGGCAAATACTGTGTTTTATTACTGTTGAATTTAACAAGTTTCTACCTTCCCATTCGGAGATGCTACACCGATCCGCATTGATAGATGAATTGATATCAGCTCTAGAAACAGATCTAGTTTGAGAATTAGGGGGAAGGGAAAAATGTGAAGAAGAGTGAAGAGTAGAATCATCAGCGTAAGAATGGATAGAATTAGTCGTAGTGTGAAGTAAATCATTGACAAAAAGAGGGAAGAGAGTAGGTGAAAGAACAGAACCCTGCGGGACACCACTATTGGTAGAGAAAGAGCGAGAGATCGATCCCTCGACAACAACTGCCATGGATCGGTTCTCAAGGAAGCTAGAAAATAGAGAACAAAATGGGGGAGAGAAACCATAAGAGGGAAGTTTAGAAAGCAAAGACTTGTGCCATACCCTGTCAAATGCTTTGGAGATGTCGACGGCCACGACGAAAGTTCCCCATAATCCCTAAGAGAGGATGACCAAAGATGGGTGCAGTAGGAGAGCAGATCACCAGTAGATCTCGCCTGGTGAAAGCCATACTGGTGATCCGACAAAAGAGAAAGGCGTTCAAAGTGATGGAGAAAATGGAAGTCTAAGATAGTTTCGAAAATCTTAGAGAGAGATGAAGTTAGGGCAATAGGGCGATAGTTAGAGGGATTGTAATGGTCACCTTTCTTCGGGATGGGCTGACCCGAGGCATGCTTCCAAGCACAGGGGCCAGAACTTCAGCTCAAACCCTCAGAGTGTTTGTGGATAGAATGTGGAAAAAGAGTGTGCAGAGAGAAAGTGTGTGTGTGTGTGTGTGTGTGTGGAGAGAGAGAGGGAAATTGTAAAGAGATAAAAAAAGGAGAAAATGTAGAGAGAGAGAGAGAGAGAGAGAGAGAGAGAGAGAGAGAGAGAGAGAGAGAGAGAGAGAGAGAGAGAGAGCAACAACAATCTCACAGGGTTTCCAGCAGTAATTTGGTGCTGTTAGTTTCCGTGGCTAAAAGTTATTACTCGTATATAAAAAAAATAATAAAAACTTGTCAAGTATTTTTTCTCGTTATTCTGATGTGTGTCAAATTCCTGCAGGTGAAGTCATCGTCCTCAAGGTGAAGTCATCGTTCTCAAGGTGTGGTCATCGTTCTCAAGGTGTAGTCATCGTCCTCAAGGTGAAGTCATCGTTCTCAAGGTGTGGTCATCGTCCTCAAGGTGTAGTCATCGTTCTCAAGGTGTGGTCATCGTCCTCAAGGTGTAGTCATCGTTCTCAAGGTGTAGACATCGTTCTCAAGGTGTAGTCATCGTCCTCAAGGTGTAGTCATCGTTCTCAAGGTGTGGTCATCGTCCTCAAGGTGTAGTCATCGTCCTCAAGGTGTAGTCATCGTCCTCAAGGTGTGGTCATCGTCCTCAAGGTGTGGTCATCGTCCTCAAGGTGTGGTCATCGTCCTCAAGGTGTAGTCATCGTTCTCAAGGTGTAGTCATCGTTCTCAAGGTGTAGTCATCGTCCTCAAGGTGTAGTCATCGTCCTCAAGGTGTAGTCATCGTCCTCAAGGTGTGGTCATCGTCCTCAAGGTGTGGTCATCGTTCTCAAGGTGAAGTCATCGTCCTTTAGAGGTTGTCATCCTCCTTTACCAATGGCGTATGTTCTTGTTATTGGTCATTTACTAGTGACGTATGCTCTTGTTATTGGTCATTTACTAGTGACGTATGCTCTTGTTATTGGTCCTTTATGCTCTTGTTATTGGTCCTTTACCTGTGACGTATGTTCTTGCTATTGGTCCACGTGAGTGACATAACCTTACTGTTATTGGTGTATTACTACTGACGTGTCTTTCTAATATTGGTCTAGAAAGATGTGACGTATTCCACGGCTATTGGCCAGTTACATGAACCTTATGAAATTTTCGGCATATTTTTTTCCCGGGCGGTTCAGAGTAAGCATAATAATGAGATAACACTTCTAATGATTACACATACGACAGTTTAGCTAATTATCAACATTTAACCAGAATCACGAACACTTTTGACGCCATTTAACGAAAAAATATCGTATCTTGTACCGTCTGGGGTTAACGAACTTGATCCGGAATCAAACAAATGACTCGGTTAATATTTTTCTTGTTCTCAGAGTTCTCGTAACTGACACTGAGTTAACACAAAGAGTTTACTGATAAGGCCCTCTAAAAATTGGTAAGCATGTTTGTTTCATAATGGAAGCGGCGGTCGCAGTTACGACAAAACACACTGGATGAGTCTACGAATTTTCAGAGAATCCGCCGCCAACTGAAAATTTATATTTAATCTGATTATTCCGAATTATTACACACACACACACACACACACAAACCCCTCTCTCTAAGATAAGAAAATAAGAACATAAGAATTGAGGAAACTACAGCGGGTCACACTGGACAGTCCCGTTTACACCCAACCCCTATCGCTCATATACCCACCCAACCTGTGTTTGAAGCTATCCAGTGTATTACAGTTAATGATGATGTTTGGTAACTTGTTCCACTTGTCCACTACTCTATTTCCAAACCAATGTTTACCTATTTCGCGCCTAAATCTAAATTTGTCTAATTTAAAACCATTGTTACGAGTTCGCTCCTGGTTGGATAGTTTAAGTACCTTTGTTATATCACCTTTGTTTAGCCCTGACTTCCATTTATACACCTCTATCATATCGCCCCTCACTCTACGTCTCTCGAGGGAGTGCAAATTAAGATGTTTTAACCTGTCTCTGTACTCAAGGTTCCTAATGCCCGGGATTAGTCTCATCATTCTCCTCTGGATTTTTTCTAAGGATTCTATATCCATTCTGTAATACGGTGACCAGAACTGAACTGCGTAATCCAAGTGAGGTCTCACAAGCACAAGATATAGTTTTAGGATGACCTCGCTAGTCTTGTAACTAATACTCCTTTGTATGAACCCAAGTACTTTATTAACCTTGTTTCGAGCAAATTCACATTGTTTACTTGGCTTAAGATTCCTACTTATCATTACTCCTAAATCTTTCTCACAGTCGGATTTCTCTATAACATCGTTGTTCATTTGATATCTGGTTTATCTGTTTACAATTCCCAGACTAAGTATTTTACATTTGTCCACATTAAATTTCATCTGCCATTTTTCAGACCATTCAAAAAATTTGCTTTGATCTTCCTGTAGTTTTGCCGAGTCCTCGTCAGACTTAATTACACGCCCTATTTTAGTGCCATCAGCAAATTTACTTATGTTGCTGTCTATGCCGATATCTATGTCGCTTATGTATATAATAAATAATAATGGTCCAAGTACTGAGCCTTGGGGAACTCCACTAGTGACGTTGCTCCAATCGGATTTAGCGTCCTAATCCATTTTAGAATGTCTCCTTTAATGCCATGAGCCTCCACTTTTCTTATTAGTCTTTCGTGGGGGACTCTGTCGAAGGCTTTGCTAAAGTCGAGATATACCACATCATAGTCGTGCCCCTCGTCCACTGATTCGAAAACAGATGAAAAGAATGTTAATAGATTAGTCAGACATGAACGCCCACTTGTGAAGCCATTCTGGGAATCATTGATCAACATGTGCTTCTCAAAGTGATTTAGAATAGAGTTTGAAATGATTGCTTAATGGACAATAGGATGTAGGATATCCCAAATAGGGCGGGGAGGTGGGGTGGGGTGAGGCGTGTGGGAAGGGTAGGGGAACCTAAGGAGGTATAGGCGGCTTGGGGAGTGGGGGGGCTATGTGGAGAAGGGAGACGAGGGGAGGCTGGGGAGAGGAGGGAAGGTGTGGGGAGGGTTGGGGAGGGAAGGGGAGAGGGAGGCTGGAGATTGGAACAAGGAAAGTCTGGAAGGATGGAGGAGGGGGGAGGTGTGGGGAGGTGAAGGGGGAGAGGGAGGAAGGGATGCGGAGTCATGACAACTGTCCTGGTAAATCTAGAGTAAGCCACACTGCTGGTGACCTCCCTCCCTCCTTCACCCCACAGCTCCACCACTCCCCTCCTCCAGCTCCCCCTCCCTCCTTCCTTCTCCCCTTCCTCAACTCCACCCTCCCCTCCCTCAACTCCTCCCCTCCCTCAACTCCTTCTCCCTCCTCAACTCCTTCTCTCCCCTCCCTCCAACTCCTCCTCCCCTCCCTCAACTCCTTCTCCCTCCCTCAACTCCTCCTCCCCTCCCTCGCTCCTTCTCCCTCCTCTCAACTCCTTCTCCCCTCCCTCCACTCCTTCTCCCCTCCCTCCAACTCCTCTCCCTCCCCTCAACTCCTCTTCCTCCCCCCATCCCTTCTCCCTCCCTCCAACTCCTCCTCCCTCCCTCCAACTCCCTCCTCCCCTCCCTCAACTCCTTCTCCCTCCTCAACTCCTTTCCCCTCCCTCGCTCCTCCTCCCCTCCCCTCTAGCTCCTTCTCCCCTCCCCTCCAACTCCTTCTCCCTCCTCCAACTCCTTCCCCTCCCCCAACTCCTTCCCCTCCCTCAACTCCTTCTCCTTCCTCAACTCCTCCCTTCCCTCAACCCCCCACCCTCCCTCCCCTCCAACTCCTCCCCTCCCTCACTCCTTCTCCCTCCCTCCGCTCCTTCTCCCCTCCCTCCTCCTTCTCCTTCTCGCTCCACCCTCCCCTCCCTCAGCTCCTCCCCTCCCTCACTCCTCCTCCCCTCCCTCCAGCTCCTCTCCCCTCCCCCTTCTTCTCCCTCCCTTCCTCCCCTCCCCCGACTTCTACCCCTCTCTTCCCCCTCCTCCAAGGTCCCACCCCCCCTCCCTTCTCCCCCTCCCCTCCCCCCTCCCCTCCCTCTCCCCTAGATGGGTTTTCCCTAAACATTCAGGGAAACTTTTTAATCCTCCTAGAAAGTCCCTGAAATATTTCCTAGAATAAGTCCTTGACTTTTAGGCTAGTACTTGATTCGTCCTTGATTGGCTAAAGACGCCACGTTCATTGATTGGTTGATTGACGAGATACTGTACGTGATTGGTTGGTTGACGAGATACGTTACGTGATTGGTTGGTTGACGAGATGTTGTACGTGAATGTTTGATTGACGAGATGGTGTACGTGATTGGTTGGTTGACGAGATGGTGTACGTGATTGGTTAATTGACGAGATGCTGTACGTGATTGGTTGGTTGACGAGATGGTGTACGTGATTGGTTGGTTGACGAGATACTGTACGTGATTGGTTAATGCGATACTAAATCTAATTGGTTGATAATATGTACTTAGTTTCCTTGATACAGCGTACGTTAATTCTACCCCTACCCCCTTTGTTAAGTACAACGGACACTGCCAACTTACCTGTGTCTGCGTGTCTGTCTGTCTGTCTGTTTATCAATCGATGTATCTATCAACACAACACATCACATAGGACAGAGGTACGGTACAGACAGAGGTACGTTACGGACAGAGGTACGTTACGGACAGAGGTACGTTACGGACACAGTGTACGTTACATCCATAGGGACCCTCGCCACAGCCGCTTACCTGAAAAATCAAACAAAAATAAAAGTTAGAAAAAGATGAAAAAGCAGAGTGATAATACAGGTGTGTGTGTGTGTGTGTGTGTGTGTGTGTGTGTGTGTGTGTGTGTGTGTGTGTGGAGTGTGTATGTGTGTGTGTGATTGTGTGTGTGTGTGTGTGTGTGTGTGTGGTGTGTGTGTGTGTGTGTGTGTGTGTGTGGGTGTGTGTGTGTGTGTGTGTGTGTGTGTGTGTGTATGTGTGTGTGTGTGTGTATGTGTGTGTGTGTGTGTGGACCAACATCCTGTAAGTATTGCTGGGCCGGAATATCCCATCAGGTACTGAATGCTTAAGTATCTGGATAATACCACACAACACAACCTAACCTAACCTAACCTAACCTAACCCAAACTAACCTAACCTTACTGTACAACAACAACAACAGCAACAACAACAACAATATACCTTCACGTAAACCAAAACGGGATTCCTCCACAACAGTCTAATACAGTACACGAAGCCAGACCTTAAAATATCACGATCGAATATGACTGAAAGCTTTGTGACACTATAATGTATAATGTATAATCACTATAAAAGCAGAGATGGTGTTGCTTTCATCACAAGATATACGCTCTCATTATCACTATTATAATACGCAGGGTTTATTTGTCACCCATTCTGTATAACTAATTTAATAAACTAATTGAGGTGTAGCATCAAAGGTGATCAGTGGAGTGTGTGGTGTGGTGTGGTGTGGTAGTGGTGTGGTGGTGTGGTGTGTGGTGTGGTGTGATGTGGTGTGGTGTGGTGGTGGTGTGTGTGTGTGGTGTGTGGTGTGTGTGTGGGGTGTGTTGTGTGGTGTGTGTGTGGTGTGGTGTGTGGTGTGGTGGTGTGGTGTGTGGTGTGGTGGTGTGGTGTGGTGTGTGGTGTGATGTGGTGGTGATGTGTGGTGGTGATGTGTGGTGGTGATGTGTGGTGGTGATGATCGTAGTAATGGTGTGTCATTCTTGTTGGTGCTGATGGTGACACACACACACACACACACACACACACACACACACACACACACACGTCAGTACAAGGCATTAGAAATCAGTAGCCAGGAGATCTCCGCAAGCAAGCAAGCAAGCGATAAATAATAAGACCTCAAAATGGCAACAAGGCAATGCTTACAGCCAGGTAAAGTCTCGGTGAGATTTGGACGCCATTTTGAAAGTCATCCTAGGTTTCTCATCTCTTTAGTTAGAGGGAAGGGGAGTGAGGGGAGAGAGGAGGAAAGAGGAGTGAAAGACCTTACTACGTGTTTTGTTTCAGAAGATCCTACAAATTTTATATCTCCCTATCCAAGGCAAATCACCGAGCTTGACCTCTCCTCCACTACCTGTGCTGACCTCTCCTCCACTACCTGTGCTGACCTCCTCCACTACCTGTGTTGACCTCTCCTCCACTACCTGTGCTGACCTCTCCTCCACTACCTGTGTTGACCTCCTGCTCCACTACCTGTGTTGACCTCTCCCCCACTACCTGTGCTGCTTCTCCTCCACTACCTGTGCTGACTTCTCCTCCACTACCTGTGTTGACTTCTCCTCCACTACCTGTGTTGACTTCTCCTCCACTACCTGTGCTGACTTCTCCCTCCACTACCTGTGCTGACTTCTCCTCCACTACCTGTGTTGACCTCTCCTCCACTACCTGTGCTGCCTCTCCTCCACTACCTGTGCTGACCTCTCCTCCACTATGTGCTGACTTCTCCTCCACTACCTGTGCTGACCTCCTCCACTACCTGTGCTGACTTCTCCTCCACTACCTGTGCTGACTTCTCCTCCACTACCTGTGCTGACCTCTCCTCCACTACCTGTGTTGACCTCTCCTCCACTACCTGTGCTGACCTCTCCTCCTACCTGTGTTGACTCTCTCCCTCCCTACCTGTGCTGAGTTCTCCTCCCTACCTGTGCTGACCTCTCCTCCACTACCTGTGCTGACCTCTCCTCCACTACCTGTGCTGACTCTCCTCCACTACCTGTGCTGACCTCTGCTCCACTACCTGTGTTGACCTCTCCTCACTACTTGTGCTGACCTCTCCTCCACTACCTGTGCTGACCTCTCCTCCACTGCCTGACCTCTCCTCCACTACCTGTGCTGACCTCTCCTCCACTACCTTGTGGCCTCTCCTCCACTACCTGTGCTGACCTCTCCTCCACACCTGTGCCGCAGCTTCTCCTCCACCTGTGTTGACCTCTCCTCCACTACCTGTGCAGCCTCTCCTCCACTACCTGTGTTGACCTCTCCTCCACTACCTGTGCCGGCTTCTCCTCCACCTGTGTTGACCTCTCCTCCACTACCTGTGCTGACCTCTCCTCCACTACCTGTGCTGACTTCTCCCACTACCTGTGTTGACCTCTCCTCCACTACCTGTGTTGACCTCTCCTCCACTACCTGTGCTGACCTCTCCTCCACTACCTGTGCTGACTTCTCCTCCACTACCTGTGTTGACTTCTCCTCCACTACCTGTGCTGACTTCTCCTCCACTACCTGTGTTGGATGAGACTTGATCCTTCCCCCCCCCCATCCCACTTCCTGTGTTAGAAGATGATGACTCCCACTACCTGTGCAAGATGATGGCTCCCACTACCTGTGCCAATGTTGCTTGGAGGATACTAACCTCTCCCCTACTCCGTGTGCTCCCCCCTCCCACTACCTGTTGCATGCGTACCTGACCCAGAAATCATTATCGATGGTGATTTTGCCCGAAACACCTCTCTCTTCTCTCTCTCTCTCTCTCTCTCTCTACCAATAACGAATGACTACGTGCAGTTAGCTATCCCCCCACACACACCCCTCACACCCCCACACACACCCTCACACACCCCCTCACACATACCCCCTCACACACACACACACCCCCTCACATACACACCCCACACACACACACACACACACCCCACACACACACACTCACTCACACACACTCGCACCCTCTCAGAGACACACAGCGCTAGTCACTGCATTTCGTAAGACACTGTTTCGTACATATCAATTAGCGTTGTACCTGAGCGGTGAGCTGTGTCCTCCCCAACACCACCCCAACTAAGGTGGTCACAACACACACTGCCTTCAGCTGGTGCTTTTAAATCTCCATTAAGACTAACCTAATCTAACCTAACCTAACCCATCCGCCTAACCTAACTCAATTCTAATCTAACTCCAATCCTAACTTAATCTAACCTAACCCAACTCACCCTAATCTAACCTAACCTAACCTAACC
>NW_024729865.1:235000-242500 GCF_018991925.1 Homarus americanus | reverse complement strand
GGAGCACACACAGATGGAGGAGGGAGGAGGGAGGGGGTGGGAGGGAGGAGGGTGAGGGAAGGAGGGGGAGGGAGGGAGGGAGGGAGGGAGGGAGGAGGGGTGGTTGCTGAGTAGAGTGAGGAGGGAGGAAGTGTAGAGGGAGGGAAGGGAGGGGAGGAGTGGGTGTCAGAGGGAAAAGAGGGAGAGGGGTGTGAGAGGGAAGGAGGGAGGGAGGGAGGACAGGTGGCTGAAGAGATATAGAGAATGCGCTCATTGCTTGCATGCAATCACACCTAACCACCAGTTACATATCACATGTAACATTCACCAACCCTTGTGTGTGTTTGAGTAGGACTCTTCCATAGAGACTACTGTTTGCATGGTACTGTTGCTTTATAGTGATCGTGCTTGTGAGATACTAGTGCTTGTACAACATTCTAGGCACGGGAAGCAGGTGGACTGCTGCAAGAGCACACGTGAGATGCCGTGCTTGCAGTGGTCGTCGGGGGGATGGGGGGGCAAGCAAGCAAGCAAGCATGGCCCTTGTGGTGAAGAACTGGATAATTGGGCGAGATGAGGGAGGGAGGTGAGCAAGCACCGCTGTGGCAGCTAGCTCGCAGGGCCATGCCTTGGAGGTAGGGGAAGGCCAGTGCTTGCTGGGGTAGGAGGAGTGGGTATGCTTGGAGGGGTCGGTGTTAGGTTATGCTTGCAGCAGTAAAGGGAAGGGGTATGCTTGCAGGAGTCGAGAATAGGAAGCTAAGTTACCAGAGTAAGGGGAAGGGTGTGCTTGTAGAGAAGAGGAAGAGGTATGCTTGCAGGAGAAAGGGGTAAGGGGAGGGGCATGCTTGCCTGACGAATGTTTTTTGCTTGCGAGGGCAGCGAGTGCCTGTACTTACTCCTGACGAGTGTGTGCTTGAAGAGGAAGGGAAGAAAGTATGATTGCATGGGTAGGAGGAGAAGGGGTTATGCTTGCAAGGGGTAGGGGAAAGGGGAGGTAATGCATGCTGAACTAGAGATGGGGAGGGACTGTGCATGCAATGAGGAAGGGAGAAGATGATTTGCATGATGGGGTGATGAGAGGGTGTGCATGAAGAGAGAGAAGGGGGGGGCTAGTTGTGGATGTAGTCATGGGAGTGTGAGAGGTGTAGGGGAGAGAGTCCTGGCATGCATGCAATGAAGTGGTTGCGGGAGGAGGTGTGGCAGGGGAGGAGGCGGGGAGGGAGCAGTTTGGCGGGTAAGACATTGTTTGGTGGCAAGCGGAGGTGAGAGAGAGAGAGAGAGAGAGAGAGAGAGAGAGAGAGAGAGAGAGTAAGACAGACTAACAGACATATTAGATAGATAATTAGGCCCTTCACGACCTCCACGACCCTTCGACCGCCCACGGCCCTTCACGACCTCCCACGACCCTTCACGACCTCCGACCCTTCACGACCTCCCACGACCCTTCACGACCTCCCCGGCCTTACACCTCCGGCCTTCACGACTCCCACGACCTTCACGACCTCCCACGACCCTTCGACTCCCGACCCTTCACGACCTCCCACGTCTTCACGACCTCCCGGCCTTCACGACTCCGTTCGCTCCCACGACCCTCCGACTCCACGACCTTCACGACCTCCCGACCCTTCACACCTCCCGGCCCTTCCGACCTCCCACGGCCCCTTCACGACCTCCCACGGCCTTCACGACCTCCACGGCCCTTCACGACCTCCCACGACCCTTCGACCTCCCGGCCCTTCACGACCTCCCGGCCCTTGACCTCCCACGACCCTTCACGACCTCCAGCCCTTCCCGACCTCCCGGCCCTTCACGACCTCCAGCCTTCACGACCTCCAGCCCCTTCACGACCTCCCGGCCTTCGACCTCCCGACTCTGCACGACCTCCACGACCCTTCGACCTCCCACAACTCTGCACGACCTCCACGGCCTTCGACCTCCACGACCTCCCGACCTCCCGACCCTTCCGGCCTCCGGCCCTTCCCTGACCTCCCATGCCCTTCTGACCTCCCATGACCCTTCTTGACCTCCCACGACCTTCCTGACCTACCCGACCCTTCCTGACTGACCCTTCCTGACCTCCCATGACCCTTCCTGACCTCCCATGTCCCTTCCTGACCTCCCATGACCCTTCTTGACCTCCGACCCTTCCTGACTTCCCCCGACCCTTCCTGACCTCCCGACCCTTCTTGACCTCCCACGACCACAGCCTCCCGACCCTTCTTGACCGCCCACGACCCTTCCTGACCTCCCGACCCTTCCTGACCTCCATGACCCTTCTTGACCTCCCAGACCCTTCCTGACCTCCCAAAAGCCCCGGTAACCCCACCTCCCCACCAACCCACGGCCTGAGCAGGGTGGGGGTGGGCGGCGGAGGGCGACAGATGAGTGGAGTCGAGTCTACCCGTCACTTAGTAATCCAGGAGGTGATGGAGGGAGGAGGGAGGGGAGGGAGTTCGCTGGGGTCGAGGAAGGAGGAATGGCAGGGAGAATACCTAGAGAAGGAAGGAAGGGAACTAAAGGGACAGGAAGAGATGGGAGAATAATTATAAGATGGAAAGGGAGGAAATAGAAAAGGACAGGGAGAATGGGCAGTGAAAGGGAGAATAATCAGAAGGGAGGCAGGAAGACGAGGATCTGGAAGAGGATAAAGGGATAGGACAGGGTGAAAAAACAGGGAGAATAACGAGAGAGGGAATATAAAGATGGAAGAGAGAGAGAGAGAGAGAGAAGAGAAGAGAAAAAGAAGAAAGAGAAGAAGAGAGAGAAGAGAGAGAGAGAGGGAAGGAGAAGGATCTTATCAAAAGACAAGTGAGTGTTGGAGAAAGAGCAGAGAAAAATCTATCTCTACTGTATATATTTAGTAATCCACCACACACACCATACACACTACACTACACCACACTACACCACACCACACCACACCACCACACTACACTAGACACACCACACCACACCACACTACTACACTACACCACCACACCACACTACACTACACCACACCACCACACCACACTACACACTACACCACACTACACCACACTACACCACACCACACACTCACACCACACCACACCACACCACACCCACACCACACCACACCACACTACACTACACTCACCCACACCACACTACACTCACTACACCACACCACCTCCCTACACTACACTCCACCTCACACACCACACTACCTACTCCACACCACACACACCACACCCACACTCTGCACTGCTTCACTCACACCACACCACTACACCACTGCACTACACCACACCCACACCACTACACACACACACACCAGTAACGGGATTCAGAGATAATAGGGCAGGACCAGAGACTGAAGATGTTGGATGGCCTCTGTGGGGGGGAGGGGAGGGAGGGAGGGGGAGGAGGGATGATAATGGTTGAGTGGGGTGATGATGGTGGGGGTAGGTGGGGGTGATGGGTGGGGGTAGGTGGGGTGATGATGGTGGGGGAAGGTGGGGGGTGGGGAAGGTGGGGTGGGGGAAGGTGGGGTGGGAGGAAGGTGGGGGTAAAGGAGTGGGAGGGGCCATACGAGGGGCGGTAGGAAAGGGAGAGGGATTATGGGGGAAGGTGGGCTGAAGTCGGGTCTTTGATGAGTGGGGGTGGGAGGGTTAAGATGAGGGGGAGGAAGAAGAGGGGGAGAAGAAGAGGGAGGAAGAAGGAGGAGGAAGATGAGGGAGGAGGAGGAGGTGGAGGAAGGACGTGGGGGGTAGAGAGGGGAGGGAGGAGGGTTGAAAATGGGAAGGGGGGAATATATGGGAGGATAAGGAGAAAGAGAGAAGGAGGAAGAGAGTGATGGAATGGGAAAGAGTGACAGGCGGAGAGAAGAGTAGAAGCAGGGTTAAAGGAGGGGGTTAAGGGGAGATGGAGGGAGAGTAAGGAGAATAAGCAAGTGGTGGAAAGAAGAATGCGGTAGGAGAGAGAGAGAGAGAGAGAGAGAGAGAGAGGGAGGTGGTGCTTAGGGGTTCAACGCAAGCAGACGGAGGAGGGAGTAGGGAAGGCAGGGGGGAGCGGGGGAAGGAGGGGTAATGGGGAACGATTAGTGTGTGTAACGGGGTGATTACGACGGCAAGGTCAATCATAGAGAGAGAGGGGAGGGAGGAGTGGGGGAGGGGGAGGGTTGAAGACTTGGAGAGCAGAGGGAAGACTGGGAGAGGGTTGAAAGGGTGGAGGTGGGTGATGGGATGGGAGGGGGTGATGGGATGGGAGGAGGGTTGGTGGGGGTGAAGGAAGGAAATGAGATTGGGAAGTGCAGATGAAGGCCAAAGAAGGAAGGGACGAGGGGAAGGAAAGGGAGAGGAGGGGAAGGTGAAGAAAGAAGGAAGAGGAAGAGAATGGAATATGGTGAAGGTAAGAGAGAGAGAGAGAGAGAGAGAGAGAGAGAGAGAGAGAGGGGAAGAAAGAGGGAAAGTGAGAGGAGGGAGGAGAAGAGGGGGGGGGGGGAGAAGGGGAGAAGAAAGGAGAGATGGGGGAGAGGAGGAGGGAGGTAAAATGAGTTACTGGCATAAAATGTGGGAGGGACAGAGTGTTGTGAGGATAACAACCAGTGCATAAGAGTGTGTGTGTGTGAGAGAGAGAGAGAGAGAGAGAGAGAGGGGTGTGTGTGTGTGTGTGTGTGTAAATAATATCATAAAATTATTCACCAGTTGTAAATAAAACATCATTACGTTGTAAAAAATATATATATCTTCATTCATTCATTCTGTTGTAAAAAGAAAAGATGAAAGAAGGCTTCATATCCCACGTGAAGTCCTCAATGAATGAAACTTTCCACTTACTCGTGAAAAAAATGTAAAAAAAGAAAATATATTTACAAAGGCTTCAATCACAAACAAACTGTAGGTTAGGTTAGTTTATGTGTTAGGCAAGGTTAATAAAAGGTGTTTAAATCCCTCTACACCACATGATAACTGTGTCCATCTGAAGCATCATTGCATCACTAACTTAAATAAAACACATACAACTATTACTCTGAATCAATAAACACAAACGCTAAACATATCTATTCCTTGTAACATTAAAGACATACAATTAGTTAAGTGTTTACAAATATACCAAACTTGTGATGATTATATTAACGGTATGAACATCATTAAAACACAGGTGAGTAAAAATAAATAAATAACAATAATAATAAAAAAAATAATGCAAGTAAATAAGATCGAATAATAATAATAATAATAATAATAATAATAATATATATTATAATATTTTTTTTTTTTTTTTTTTTTTTTTAATAATAATAATAATAATAATAATTAATAAATATATAATAATAATAAAATAATAATAATAATATTTAATAATAATGTGGGGAAGGCTCTCTCTCTCTCTCTCTTTATGCATAACTTTTAGATATATAGATATAGATAGATAGGAGGCCAACAACACACACGAGATCTGCAGACGGAAACAGTAAACAGGTAAACAATCAAACAGGTAGACAAACAAGAGGTAAGCAGGAAGACATATCAGCAGAAAGAGGAGGTAAGCAGGCAAGCAAAAGAAGTAGAGGAGGAGGAGGAAGAGAGAGAGAGAGAGAGGAGGAGGAAGGAGGGTAGTCGTAGGGGGTTGATAAACAAGCAAACTGGTGGAAATCAAGAAAGCATGCAAGTAGAAGTGAATGGTTAATATAGACAAGCAATCAATCAATCAAGCAATCAATCAATCAAGCAATCAAAGGAAAAATACAAACCAGTAGTAAGCCAGCGAAATAGTTGAATGGTTTAAGTTAAGCAGGGAATCAAGCAAGCAATCAAGCAAGCAGACGCCGGAAAGCAAATAAGCACAAAAAGGAAAAAAAAGCAGATAGCAAGCAAGCAGATGAGGTGAATGGGGGGTAGTGGAGAAAGGCGAAAGGCAAGCAAGTAGACAAGCAAGCAGACAAGCAAGCAGACAAGGAAAAAAGGTGACAAGCAGGCAAAAGCAGAAGCAGGCAGGGTTGTGGCGCAGGAGAAACTAGCTGCCCGGGGAGGTCAGGATTATGGTGGAGGCCGCCACCTGCTCCAGAGGGGGACCAGGGGAGGAGGGAGGGAGGGGGAGGGTGGCGGAAGGGGAGAGGGAGCGGGGGGGTTGCAAAGTGGACCAGGAGGGGTAGGAGGGGAGAGAGGGTGTTTAGTGGACTAGACTAGAATGGGAGAGGAGCAGGAGGGCCCAAGCGATTCAGGGGAGGAGCAGGAGGGAGGAGTGCAGGGGGAAGGGAAGGGGTGCAAGTAGTCCAGAAAGAGGTGAGGGTGGAGGAGGGGGAGGAAGAGTGAGGGAGAGGAAGGGAGAGGAAAGAGGTATAGGGGAGAGAAGAGGGAGAGGAGGAAGAAAGGGAGGAGGGAGGAGGGCCGCAAATTGCTTCATATGGGGGAGGGGTAAAAGGTGGGGGAGGGTTTGTGGCAGAGGGTCAACAGGGAGGGAGGGTGAGAGAGTGGGTAGGGGGCCTTGCTGGTACTGAGAAGAGAGAAAGAGAGAGAGAGAGAGAGAGAGGCCCACCCACCGTCCTACCACTCCTCCCCCTCCTCTCATCGTCTCCTCCTCCTCCTCCCCTCCTCCTCCTGTTCCAGTTTTCGTTCCAGCAGAAGTAACGGAGCAGGGTGTTACTGACAGGATCACTGGGTATATCTGTCCATATTTACCAATGATAATATATAACTGTTGTGTATATTTGTGTGTATCTGTTGACCTAGACATGTTTTAGCTGTGTGTCTGTGGCTGTCTGTGGCTGTCTGTGTCTGTCTGTGGCTGTCTGTGGCTGTCTGTGTCTGTTTGTGTCTGTCTGCTGGCTGTCTGTGTCTGTCTGTGGCTGTCTGTGTCTGTCTATGTCTGTTTGTGTCTGTCTATGGCTGTCTGTCTGTCTGTCTGTGGCTGTCTGTGGCTGTCTGTGGCTGTCTGTCTATGGCTGTCTGTGGCTGTCTGTGGCTGTCTGTGGCTGTCTGTCTATGGCTGTCTGTGTCTGTCTGTGTCTGTGACTGTCTGTGGCTGTCTGTGGCTGTCTGTGGCTGTCTGTGTCGGTGGCTGTCTGTGTCTGTCTGTCTGTGGCTGTCTGTGGCTGTCTGTGGCTGTGTCTGTCTGTCTGTCCTGTGGCTGTCTGTGGCTGTCTGTGAAGATCCTATGAATCCTCAGTTCCATAGTGAAAGGTTGGACCCGAGGTTACAGGAAACCTCAGTGAAGCTACTAGTTAACCTCTTCAATACATTCTATACAACACAAACACACACACACACACACACACACACACAGACACACACACATACAGACACACACACACGACACACACACAGATACAGATACACCTTGAGACGCACACACACAATATAACTCGGAAAAATTGCCCCGTTATACCGACGCTGAATAACCCCGACCCCCCCCCGTCCCCTCCCTCCCTCCCTCGTCCCCCCCCCCACACTTCAGCAGACAAAATGTCTCACTTAACATATCTTGAAAACTATAAAAAAATATTACTTTCTGTTTTCTATATATAAATAATAATAGTCTTTAAATAATTACATACAT